>NC_088847.1:7409262-7519262 GCF_904066995.2 Poecilia reticulata | reverse complement strand
TAACAAAGCACCAGTAGTGATTCCTGCTAGCTTGTTTAAGAAATCTTCACACGTACTTCCTTTAGCCGTCTCTCTGATTTTTTCCTCTGGTATGTTTCTGGAAGACTTTGCGATGCGTTCTTCTTCTTTTTTAATAGTCTCCTCTATTTTTTGCAGCATGGCATTGAAGCTTCCGTCATTTTCTTCCACTGTCTTCTCTATTGACTTGAGCAGTTTCTTCACCTGATACCGGTTGCTTCTGTAGCCGTACTTTGATCGCTTGTTCCAACGTTTGTTGTCAACGACGTGGCATCGATTTCCACACTTTTCCACTAAATCGCTAAGGAACTTGTTTTCCCTCACTAACCCTTGGATTTGTTGCCGTCTTGGGAGCCAATCACCGTGAGTAAAGACAACAGTTGAGTATTTAAACACTTCCTCTGAGAAGTGTTCATTCATTTTGCTGACGATGTCGTTGTCTTTCTCTGTAGATTTCTCCACGTTGAGCACGATGAGGAAAGCGTGAGGCCCAGGCGAACACTCTGTGATTCCTTTCAGTAACTCAGCCTTCAGCTGTTTCTCATCTGTCTCTGGATCAAATAATCCAGGCATATCGATCAGAGTGATTTCTCTCCCACCAACACGTTTGGTCTTTGCTTCACACCCTCTCATCCCAGGATCCCCGTCGTGGTTGACTGTAAACTTCTGCTCTTTAAATATGGTGTTTCCAAGGCTGCTTCTTCCTGCTCCAGTTTGTCCAATGATGGCGATTCTTCTGAGGCGCACTAAGAGACAAGGAAAAACATTTATTTTTGTTGATTGTTCTTCAAGAAGCATCGTATTTATGTGACATCTAATCTAACTAAAATAATAATTAAAGCTTGGGCATGGAGTCAATACAGCCAGGACATGAAAAATCACAGTAACCTATGACGTCTTACCTGAAATAGGAATTTATAGTTAAGTTGTTTTATGTCATTTACATTATTCATCATTGTTTTACTCAGTTAGAATTCTTATGCAACATTTTCTTTGCTGTAAATTGCAGAAATTTAAAAACTTTTCTTTGCTAATAAACTAAGCATTTAGCTTGGGGTGCTATCTTAAAGCTTGTGTGCAAACGTGGACATTTTCTTCTTTCCTAATTTTACTCTGTGATGTAGTGCTGCCCTCTTTGGGTTAAGCTGTGGCTACTGCAGTTGAATTTTCCTATTGGTTGCAACAGTGCTGTATGTTACCATCTGAGTTGTTGCAACAGTGCTGTATGTTACCATCTGAGTTGTTACACTTGTCACTTGTCGCTTCTTTTTATGTAGAGCATAATTTTTTATGATTTCACTGGGGAATCAGTTACACTTTAAAGGTAAGCAAGTAAAGAATAACAAAACACAACATTTTCAACCCTTTTGTAAATAAGGAAAAAAGCAAGGTAGCCATACATAAAGCCTGATGTGTTCCCCCACCTACTTACAGGCTAAAAAACACTACATTAGTTCAGTTCATTCAGAATTCTACGATTTGAGTGTAATTTGCTTTAAACTCATTTACAAGTGGTTAAAAAAAGACCTACGTTGGGAATTGTTCCGTCTTGCTCCCAACCCACAACAAGCAGCTGGACGGCCTACAAATACAAGAGAAATGGATCATCACACACAAAAAAGGCAGAAGTGTAACTTCACTTTTGGTGTTTTCTGAAACAGGAAACGATGAACAATGCGACTGATGAAATCACTCTTTGGAGCTTGAATGATTACAGTTTATCACAGACATGTCTTATCCACTGGTATTAAGATGCAACATTATATTTGCAATTTTGTTAATGAGAAAATTGAGAAAATCCTCTCAGTTACGGCTTCTTGAACTTGATGACCGCGATGTTAAAGGTCCAGTGATATCAAATTAATATTCCAAACTTTTCCATTAGTTGATCTACTTCATATTGTTTTACTTTGTCTTTCACAAGAGAAGTTCATGTTAGAAATATGCTGGTATTTCCCGCTCTATGTTAGAATGTCAGTGGAAGCATGAACTAAACAGCAAGCAAAAGCAACAAGTTTAAATTTCCAAAAAAAGTTAAGGGGTTAACATTTATTATGAGTTATTATGATGTATTACCTTCCATGATGATGAAGAAAGAATTGCTCAGGAATCCCTCAGAAAAGCCACTCACCAAGGAGAACCACAACAAGCAGCTGGAGCTTCTTTAGACGCTTCTTTCACTTTTGATTTTGTTACTGGTTGCACAACACATGCAAACTTAACAACATAACAAAAACAAGATACTTAAAGACCAGGCTGTGTTTAACATTTGTCTGATAAGACAACTGAGGTGTTGTCAGACATCAGAGCTCGTAAAAGTATTCACACCCCTTGAGCTATTTTTTATACATGACAACAACAAGCATAAATATTCAGATTTTATGTGAAAGAAAAAAGTAGAAACAAATTCTACATCATTCAAAGCATTTTCAACAAATAAACTGAAAAGTACCTTGGTTATTTTTAATTAAGATAATTTTGTCATAAAAAAGGCTGTGTGTCAAGAATATTGCTTTTTATCAGCTGCATCAGACTTGATAATCTTGATGAATTGGACTTTAGTGCTTCCAGCTGGTTGATAAGTATTTGAACTTTTACTTTCGGTTGATCTGCTGACGGCTCCTGTCTTAAATCTATTAGATTTCTCTTAAATGATAAAATTAGTTGTAAACCTCATACTAAACATTTACAGAATAAACTAAATAGAAGCAAATCAATCCTGGCTAAAGCCAAACATATTCTGAATAATAAATAATAAATCTCTTTACATTCTTTATAAATCTCTGATTTTTGCCTTATTTAACATTGTTCAGAGGTTTGGGGAATTTATTACAAAAGCTCTTTACATCCACTGAGTTTTCTACAAAAACATTAGAATCATCCATAATGTTGGCTATTATGAGACCACAAACACGTTATTTTTAAAATCTAAAACTCTTCAATTTGAAGTGCTGGTGGAATTTAAAATTGCTCAAACTGCTGCCTGATCTCAGGCATTTTTTCAGCAGTATTAAGGGAGAAGGATATAATAGGAAATATTTAGTATTAGAAATTCAGCAGTTTATTTAGATTATACAGAGGTGACATTGATGTTTGGTACCAGTTCATGAAGGGGTAAAAGGAAATGAAAAGGCAGATAAATGAGCAAAAAGGGCTTTGGAGGTGGCAATAATTATTATAATTCCTTTTGTAAAAGGAGAAGGGAAATAATTTATTAAGAGTAAAGAAATGGAAAAATGGCAAAAAAAGGTGGAATGAAGATAAAAAAGGAAGAAGATTATATAAAATGCAAAAGTCAGTATTAATTAGTAATATTAATGAGAGAAACAGAAGGAAAGAACTAATAATGATCAGATTTAGAGTATCATAACACATTTAAATATAAATTATATTTTATATTTAATAGGGAGGAAAAATAATGATACATGTGAAGGATGTGGAGAGAAAGAAAATGTAGGACATGTATTGATGAACTGTAGAACATATGAATCTGAAAGGGAGAATTTGAAAGAATGGTTGGAAGGACAGGTCAAGAATGGAGTCTTAAAGGAATATTAGGCAATGAAGGAAACATAATGGATATTTATAGATTAAGAAAAGCATTATTTATTTTTCTTCAAAATACAAGATTAAAAAATAGAATGTAACAGATGTAAAGAAATGTTGCTACACACTCGTGTACAGTAGGTGGCGGTATGCATATTAAAGTTGCTTGCGATCCGCCATAATAGAAGAGAAGAAGAAGAAGAACACTAGTGCATGAGCGTTAGCCAGTAATGGTACATATCATTAGAGGGTCAAAAGTTTCCAACACACACAGTAAAAAGCTGAAGCTTTACTAATGTAAGAGTGATAACACATACAAATCCTAACATTCCCCTGCTGTTTATCATTCTTACATATGTGTGAGCTACCTAAAATCTAAAGAAGAGAAGAAAAGAAAATTAAAAATGAACAATAAAAATGCAAAAAAAAAAAAAATTCAGTCTAAGGAATACAAACACACTAAAAAGAAATGTACTAACACAACGTGTTTCACATTTTCAGTGTAGGAGTCATAGCAGATGACTTAATACGTTTATTTTGTTTATTTTTTTTATTTTAACATGTTCATCATACAATCCTTTTTTTCAGGTCATCTTTGTCCATCCGGAACTTGTAATCTTCATCTGGGTCGCTGCACCAAGATGACAGGTATTTTCTTCCCAACCTACGTAAAAAAGAACCACAGACAACGTGAGTTTTGAAATCGAGCTTTCACGAAAAGACAAGACGCAGCGGACCGCTCCAGCAAGCTGCACACCACGCGTTCTGATAACTTCCAGCTTGAGCTTGTCTTTTATTTTCAGAGAAGGGAGAGATAAAAAAAAGAAAGAAAGAGATAAAAAATGAACACGTTTCACGCAGGTCATCTAGTCTTTTACATGAGAGATTTGTCCCAAGGGAGGAGGGAATCTAGAGGTAATCATGCTGCAGAGACCTTCTTTGAGGGAAGATCAAAAGTTTCCGACACACACAGTAAAAACCGGACATTTCTAACTGAATATAAGACTGCTGATGTAAGAGTGATAACATAAAAATCCTAACAGGCGCCAACACACACAGGCCAAACAATTCCATACATACATTTTCTAAAATCAAATCAGTCCTTCGCATGTTTGCGCTGCAGTTCCCGGCCCTGCAGTGCAAACAGGGCTTAAATGTCTTCTGAACAATGAAAGGCTGACCGTAGCTCTGGTCAAGCTTCTTCGTTTCATCTCTGTGTGCATCTCCTTCACTGCAATAAAATATGATCTCAAGACATTTAAGAGCAGGAGCAGTGATGTACCTTTTTAGTAGATGCAGTTTATCAGCAGGAGATATGCTTTTCCAGTCCACCAGTGAGACGAATGAATCTTTCCATTTGAGGTAGTTGGTTGGATCTCCGCTGACCGCCATGGGTTCAGGTGGTGGGACGGTGCTGTCTTGGATAGCTTTAGCCACCAGGGATATGTCTGTGAGAAAAGATGGAGCAGCAACTTGAGGGTGTGCCTTGTTATGACATTTTATTAAAATTTTCTACAAAGACGGAAAAACAAAACATTTTCATAAATCTCTCACATGCAGCAATGAATTGTGGGTAATACACTTCGCCAAAGGCCGTAAAAGTGCGGACTCAGAGTAAGGGCGGAAACAGAACCCTAAATGGAGGAAGAGCGGATGAGAAGAATGTGGGACACACTGCGACCTTTGACCTCCAACAAGAATGAGGGAGGGAGGGAGAGGATCGGGACAGGGCCTAAATGTGTTCTGGTTCTATAAACTTGCTTTAAACTGGTTCTGTTCTGGCTCTGACCTTTGACCTTCCTCTTTCAGTACATGAATGCAGCTGGTTCTGAACTGGTTTTAAATCATCTCTAAAAACGTCTGAACTGGTCTGAATGGATTCTATACTGGTTCTGGTTCTGTCCAGGTTCTGGTCCTATCCAGGTTCTGGTTCTGACCTCTGGGCTTCGTTTTGTAGTAGATGTATCCAGCCAGAGACAGGATCAAACCCAGGACCATTCCCGAAGCTCCGATGATCAGCTTGTTCCTCTCTGACTCTGGCATGGACGGGTCTGGAAGGACAGAGAGGAAGAGGACAGAGACATGGGGACATGTTTGGACAGGAGGAGGACAGGGGAAGACATGAGGACAGGTGAGATATGAGGACAGGTGAGACAGGTGTTCTGTCCTCCAGGTGTCTCCAGTCGTCCTCCTTCTTACCCCATTCGGTTATCAGAGGCTCCTTCAGGCTGGCATGTTCCACCCTGCAGGAGATCCGCTCTCCAGGTCTGAAGAGAGAGGAACAGAACTGGGTCAGAACCAGCAGGAAAATGGGTCAGACCCCAGTGGTTCTACTGGTTCTGGTCGTGACCCAGGGTGTGTACTGCAGCGTAGAGTGGACCTGGTAGTGCCAGTGGTTCTGGTCTTAAGGGTCCCAGTGGTTTTACTGGTTAGACTGGTTCTGGTTATAATGGTCCCAGTATTCCCAGTGGTTCTGGTTCTGGTTCTGACCCACCTGGGCGTGTACTCCAGCGTGGAGTGGATCTGGTAGTACCAGTCTCCGTCCTCCATCTCGTCAGTGGTGGTGACGTCTGATGTCACTTCCTGTCCGTCTCTCAGCCACCCGACCTCGATGGTTTTAGGGTAAAAATCATAAACACTGCAGACCAGCATGGAGGGGTGGTGGCCAGCAGGGGGCGTCCTGGAGTGAAGCGTGACGGTCGGTGCGACTGGGAGATTATTGACAGGTTATTGGTTTATTATTAAGGTCAAATTAATCTATACATGATCCATTCTGATGATCCCTGGATGTAACAGGAAGTATTTATATTACTATATCAATATGATCAGTTTCTGTGTTGATTTTTGATGATAAAACCAGTTTAACCAGAACTGAAGCTGCTAGGAGAACTGGAGGGAAAATGAAAGTAGATTATTACATTTACTTTGATGATTCTGGTTATTGATCCAAACAGACCTGGGTTTTATATAGTTATAATTAATACATAAATATAATTATAAATAGACCAGAGTTCAGATAAACTAAAGTTATTATTGTAGATAAATCACAGATCATTAACAATAATAAAACTGGGTGTTATAGACGGAGTCCATCTATAACTAGATGTAACTTCAGTATTTAAGTTTTATAGTGAATTTTATATTTATGGACAATTAACAGAAAAAAATATTTTCTTTTTCCTGGTTGTTTCCAGATTTAATTGATTCTTTAAACGTTTCTGATGTTATTAATATTTCTATGCATTTAATATTGATTAACTCCAGTAGTATTACCAATCTCTAACATCAGCAGTGATTGGATCCATGCTGAGAGATAAATATTGATCATTTGATGACATCAGAGTTTAATGTTTAAGTTAATCAATAATAAATAAGTGAAGACTGAAATATTCAGTTTAATGATCATCAGTCAGAACTGATCAATCAATCAGGAAATGATCAAATCAAACTCACCTGATTTAGTCAGAACATTCTGGTAGTCTATACTAACGTGGTTCAGGCAGTAGGTCTCCTTCTGAGCTCTCATCGATGCTATAGATGAAGGATCTCTGTTCCACCGTTCAGCAGTCTTCACTCCAAACTCCGTGTATCCAACAAACTTCCCCAGGTTGCTGTCAAACCTCAGATACTCTATCTTGTTGTAAATGTAGGAGCTGATGAACTGGATGTCTGTCAGCTCAGTGGAGTTAAAGGCACAAAGACTCACATGACAATTTCTGAATCCGTCTGGAACCAAAACAGAACCTCAGCATTGATTTACTGTCAGTTATCGATCCTACCATGTGTTCATTTGATCAACTTCACATAGATTACCAATCAATACATTTGAATGGCCTGAAGTAATTATTAGCATATTAATGATCAATATTTAATCAAAACATTGATCAGTTTTGAATCTGCATCACTGATTCTCCAGAAGAACTGATCCAGAATAAGAGACTATTGATCCAGATATTCAGATATTAGCTATAGTATTGATCAGTGATCAGATTATTGATCCTTATTGCGCTACAGAATGATGCAGTTTAAACTCTGAATATTGATCCATATAACTTATTGATCAGTGGTTATCAGTTATTACCAGAGTATTGATTATATTATCAGTTATTGATCATACCAGCAGAGTTTATGGTGATGACGATCAGCAGCCAGCAGAGCGGTGATGGAGCCATGTCTCTCTCTCTCCCTGTCAGAGGAACTAACTGGTTCTGATGGGAACTGCTGTAAAAACCAGAACAGAGTCACATGACCTTTGCATCACTGGTTACCGGGTAGAAGAGACTGAGGCTGAAGATTAGAGAGAGAAATGGGTTTCTCTCTCTAATCTGGTCTAATCTGGTTCTCTCTCTAATCTAAGGAACTGGTTCCTGGCCTCCAGGAACTGGTTCTGGAGCTCCAGCCTTTCCCTGCCTAGCTGCTGATGATGTCACAGCCCTCCTGCCCTCTGATTGGCTTCTGCCAGCGTTTGGTTCCAGCAGCAGCTTCAGTTTCTCTCAGAGTCTCTGAGACTCTGACTGATGAAGATGAAGCTGCTCCTCTTCCTCAGTGGGGTCCTCTGGGTCTCTGCTGGTGGTGAGTTATTCTGGTTCTGACCGGGTCCAAACTGGTTCTGATAGACCTACGGGGTCCTGGAGGTTCTGCTCCAGGTTCGTCATAAGTTTTTCTCTCTGTGTTTTTAGTTCTACATGAGGACCGTCATGTCGATGGATGTTCAGACTCTGATGGAGAGTCTGTGTACGCTCTGGATAGAGAAGTGCTGTGGTACGCCAACTTCCAGAGGGGAGAAGGAGTCGAACCTCTGCCTCCTTTTGTTGATAATATAAGCTACCCAGGAGGTTATGAATCAGCTGTGGCTAATCAACAGATCTGCAGAATGAACCTGAAGACGATTCGCACTGCCATGAAGGACATCCCAGATGAAAACGGTGAAGAACAATATTTATTTAAACTGATTTATTTTCACCTCTGATCAGCTGATCATTTTTATATTGAAATGTTTATTATTAACAAATCACAATATTAATAATCAAATAAGTCCAGTCCAGTGAGGAAAATGTTGTCTAAAATCTGAGATGTGATGTTAATTAAAGCTCTTCCAGTTTTTTACAGTTCATATTAATTTAATGTTATCACTCTATTAACTGTTTATTAAGCATTAATAACATGCAGAGCTTTCTTAATTTATGAAAGCAGATATTCTACTCTGCGTTGTCTATATATTATTTTCATTTGATCCATCTAATTCATTAAATAACTAATATAAGTAAAACTCTTCATTTTATTAACTTTATTTTATCTAACTATCAATAAATTTGTAAAGTTAAATAATTTAGTTACAAAACGTTAAAATAGACATCAGAAACCAAAAGAAACTGAGAATAATAAAATATTCCCACAGAGATTCAGTCAGGCTGGATAATTAGAAATTAAACAGGAATTTATCATTTTCATCTTTACATAGTTGATAAACAATAACTGTCCTCTGCTCCCAGTAAAGACGATGATGGTTACTGGCAACATCCCATAATAGAATAAAACAAAGTAGCTCGTACTGATGGTCTGGGTCCAGTTCTGGTCCAGTGCTGGTCCAGTTCCTCTGGAAACTATTCCATCAGTTTTTTTCTAATCTCTAACAGACCCGCTGCCGGTTAGCCCCGCCCCCTGACCAATCAGAAGGCAGCACCTGTGTTATCAGCCAATAGTGAGTGAGCTCAGGCAGAGCACCCAAAAAAAAAGATTTAATCCAGATTAAAAACGACACAATGAGAAACCAGATGAGCTGCTGGGGGGTGAGGTGGAAGTAAAACTATTCAGGAAGAGTAGAAACAGGCTGAGCAGCCAGAGTTTAAAGGTCAGGGTTAAACTGTCAACACCTCAAAACGTCTTACTTATTTTAACCGTAACAATGTCCTGTAGTTCATGGTTTCAATCTGTGACACTGAAATCATCTTAAAATATTAATTATGAATAAAGAACAACAAAACTTTACCTCTTTAAATGTGGAAACCAGGGTTAAACTGAAAACAATGAACAGTTTTGTTTTCTCTGGTTTCCTCCTCTAGCTGTAGCCAAAATCCAAAGGGAATCTTTCATCATGACATCAGACAGGATAAAAACACAATGTTGAAGTTAACTGTTTCAGGTTAAAGTTAAATGTTTAGTTAAACATGTACATTTTAAGTTAATTCAACACATGAAAGTAAGCTGCCATCACTAAAACAAATGAATTCAGTGAAATTAATGTAAATAAATCCATAAAATGAACTTCAGTGAACCAGCAGCTCCTGTAAATCCAGTAATTATTAAACTGTCATCTCTGAAATCTAGTCTAGAAAATCCACACAGGTGAATACTAGACAGTCCCATGTGACATTTCCAGAGTCGGTCAATTCCTGAACCAGAAATCTGACCTGGAGAAAATGAACTGACTGATGCTCAGAGATTGACTTTTCCAGAACCTGTCCTAAAGCCCTACATGTTCTAAACTCAGAGTTTTATTCAGTTTAGAAAAATAAAATATGGACAAACCTTTAGGTGAGTTCTGCCGCCAACTTGACCTGAAACACTTTAGGTCTGTAGATTTCTCCATGGTTTACTATTTACCGAGTTACAGTAAAGCAGGTCATCAGTTCTGCTTTTTTGATGCTCTGAGTTGTGAATGTGGTAGACTCTGATCTATCCGGTCCACCATCAGACATTCTGCTCTGATCCATCCTGGATCAGACTCTCCATCAGGTCCAGTTCCTCCAGTTAACCTCCCGGTTTCTCCTCAGACCCCCCCTACGGCATGACGATTTACCCCAGAGACGATGTGGAGCTGGGAGAAAAGAACATCCTGATCTGTCACGTCTCTGGTTTCTCCAGTCAACGTCTCCTGGACCAAAAACGGTCAGGGAGTGACTGAAGGAACCAGCATCAACGTTCCCTTCCTCAACAAGGACTTCACCTTCACCCAGATCTCCAGGCTGCAGTTCGTCCCTCAGATAGGAGACATCTACAGCTGCTCCGTGGAGCATGTGGCTCTGACAAAACCACAGACCAGGACCTGGGGTGAGGAGACTTTAACTAGACTGAAATCCTGAAGGGGAGCCTTTAAGTTAATGATAAACCTGATTAAACCTTATGAAATCAAACATCCAGATGTTTCTTGTCTCTGTCTCCAGATGTGGAGCTGAACAATCCTCAGTCCGGTCTCGGTCCGACTATCTTCTGTGGAGTCGGTCTGACCATCGGCCTGCTGGGAGCCGCTGTGGGAATTTACTTTGTGATCAAAAGGAACAAGTGCAGCTGATTGGTTGATGATTTATCTCTGATTTATGTTCAGTATTAAACTTTTTTTTTTTTGTCTTCATTTGAATCAGTTTCTCCTCTTCATCACTGATGTAAATTTTATATAAACTACTTTGACTGAAAGAACGAGATCACGGGTACAAGCGGCCGAAATTGGTTTCCTCCGCAGGGTGTCTGGGCTCTCCGTTAGAGATGGGGTGAGAAGCTCGGTCATCCGGGAGGGACTCAGAGTACAGCCGCTGCTCCTCCATGTCGAGAGGAGCCAATTGAAGAGGCTTAGGCATCTGGGCAGGATGCCTCCTGGACGCCTCCCTGGTTAGGTGTTCCGGGCACGTCACACCTGGAGGAGGCCTCGGGGAAGACCCAGGACACGCTGGATTCCCCCGGAGGAGCTGGAAGAAGTGGTTGGAGAGAGGGAAGTCTTTGCCTCCCTTCTGAAGCTGCTCCCCCCACAATCCGACCCCGGATGGATGGATGGATGGATGGATGGATGGATGGATGGATGGATGGATGGATGGATGGATGGATGGATGGATGGATGGATGGATGGATGGATGGATGGATGGATGGATGGATGGATGGATGGATGGATGGATGGATGGATGCTTTGAAAGTTTAACGTTGACTTTAAATTCTTCCTTTAGCAGAAACTCCAACCTGATGGCTTTTATCTGCGCTAACAGTGAACAGAACCTCCTGTCAGTTTGTGTTTTATGTAATAAATGATTGATTTATAATGATTTTTATCAGTTTATTGTCATTCATCCAGTTCAGTTGGTTTTTATCTCCATCACTAGAGCCAGAAGCAGAACCTCTCTGGTGTCAGGATGATATCATCCTCTCTGTTCTCAATATGAAGGGAACACTTTATTCCAAAGTAACTTTTATGCAGTCTGGAGTTTGTCTGACTTATGTTACTATAAATTAATTCAGCAGCAGCTTTCCTTAACGCTTATTGTTTTTAGTTAGGGTTAGAATTGTCTCCATGCCGATGGAGCATCAGTTCATTACTGTAGCTGCTGTCCAGAGGAATCAATAGAGCAGCTTATTCCCTTTGGTGGAGGGGAAACCAGGTCAGCATGGTGCACCATTTGCATGCCTGGGCACCTTGGGAATCATGGTGTAGGGTTGGTGGGTTTTTGACCTTTGACCTGCTGTGCCAGTCTTCCTCCACTGTTTCTTCCTGTGGCCTCTGGCCTACAGCTGCAGGTCTGCTGCTGGGCTGCAGTGGGTAGCAGGAAGATGGAGCAATAGTTAGTTAAATGGAACCAGAAACTGTAGAGAACCTGGTAGATCCAGTTCAAAATAGCTTTGTCTCACTTGACACAATAAAAACTGAGTTAGGACTGTTATAAACATTGGTATGTAATAATATAGGTTGTTTTCAGACAGATTTAAACTGGTGGCTTCTCAAGTTCAGTTCAGTAAGTGTCCCTTATCAGGGACAGAGGAAAAATGTCTAATTTATAAATATTTCCTGTCTGGCCAACTGCATATTTTGTACAAATAATCATTTGGTTTAAACAAACATTATTTTTTCCTGAAATCAGGGATTTATGACATCTCTGAACAGAGTCCAGTTTTCTGCTGACGCTGATATGAAGTTTCTGTGAAATTATGCTATTTCACAGAAATAGCATAATTTCTGTGAAATAGAAACAGGTTTGCCAGTTAATACAGCTAATGCAAACATCACCTCAGGAATTACACAAAATGCCACGTTGCTGTATTCACACAGAGTCACCAGAACTGGACCAGAACCTGATGGACAATGGTTTGTGGGCCAGGTGTGGACCAGGTGAGGACACACCAACTGGCCCATAAACTGTTTCACCTCTGGCAAACCAGACCCGGGCTCTGCTGGCCCGTTATTCATTGAGGCATCTGGGTCAGCTGTAGATGCCTTTTCTGTCCCAGACAACTTAATGTTTGTAATATCAATAAAAACACAATGTATATCAACACAATTCTTTATTACAACATTCTAATTTAAAACACAACATAAATATTGAAGAACAGGGGCTTTCTGAGGTGTATGCTAACATGTCTTCGCCCCCTTCCCCAATGACATAAACTTGTACAACTGATCTTTAATAAAAGTATCAATAATAATAAATGTATGTGAATAAATTTACTTGGGGTACTAATGGGAGACAATTAAAAAAGAACGAAACAAAAAACAGGGCAATATTTCATCATTTAATATAGTTGAGCCACAGAGCCATTTCTGTTAGCCGGAGTCTATTTAGGTCCCGCAATGACAATTTAACTGACCTTAACAATTCCTGTGTGTTGTTTTGGTCATTACTATCACACTTATTGTAGAGATGTGTGGTGTGTCTGTCAGACATTTATAGTAATACGGAATAAATTGCGTCCCCCATGAGGCTTTGCGTGATTTATGGGCGCGATAAACAAGTTTTACTAAATATTGTATTATAACTCAAAAGAGAGATGTAACTTCTATCATGAATATAGATTAGCAAAAAAAACAACCTATAAATTACAATGAAATGCTACTTCCGGTGGGCGCCAGGAGTAAGACCCCTAATCGTTTCCCCAGTAAACCTCCCAAGAATAGAGCTTTGGAGCTGACGTCACAGCGTATGACGTTTACGTTCTCGGCGACATCTTTGCAGCCCACAGACCAAAACAAACCTTTTCAGGTGTTTTCATTGTGTTACCGCCTGCACCGGAGTTATTTTCAAGTTGGATACTGGATATCCTGTGCTCCGCGGAGTAACCCCCCTTACTGAGTAAGGGGCGTTTAGCTCAAGGTTGATCCGATATATGAACGCTAATTTCGGCCTGCTGTTCTCTAGCGCTCCGAGGTTCACAAAGGGACCGTCAATTTCCGAACCAAACACTCCCGTAAATAAATGCCTTGTGACCAACTGATACAAAAAAGTAGTAATTCATACTATTGCATTTTAAGTCATATTCAATATTTTAAATAATTTTAATATTAAATGTTTTCTTAGCTTCCAAATTTTGTTCCCCATTATCTCAAAATCAGTGTGAAATTATTCTACTGAACTATATAAATGAGGCATATTTTTATTCTATGTTGACCCCCTTTTTAATTTTTTTTTAACCAAAATTATATTTAAAAAAATTTTCATAAAATGTGTTACCGTGGCTAGATGATCATCACATTTGTGACCTGTAATGGTCAATTACATGAAATTCTAGGACAGGATCTATTTCATTACATGTTAATTTCTTACATAAAATATGTTAAATAAAACAAATATTTACTTAGTGTGATCTATTTCATAAATTTTGTCACCTTTACTTTTCAATTACACATTAAATATTTAAGGGATTAACACATTGTCAAGCGATCCAGCTCTAAACCAGATTACTAATTGCTCCTTCTTAACCCATTAATCACCTTCAATGAAGAGAACACACAGATGCTGCATTGATTGTGTGTTCAGGTAAAAATCAGTAACAGTTGGGCTGAGATCTTTTTTAAAATCTTCACATTCACTGAAGACGATTACACATATTAAAATCCAATAGTTATGTCTCCATATCTTTAGATTTTGAATCCAATTCCCAAAATACATTAAACTGGGTGCAGAGTCACAAACTGTCATTGTTTCATAATGACAGTGAATAACAACAGTATGACCAGAAACATCACCAATATTCCACTTGATAGAAAAATGGCTCCAGCCATTGGTACTCTGTCACAAAACGACAGGAACAGCAGGAAGTAAAACGCGACAACCAGAAGGACGATTCCAATGTTCTGCTTGATCATCTGACAAAGGTGCATGATCTTGTCATACATTTTCTTGACCCATGCGACTACCCCTACTGCTGCTGCCAAAGATATTATACCTGCAGCTATTTTTGCCACCCAAGTTAAACCTGTTCTAGCTGCCCCAAAACCTCCCACTGTCATCCCAGTAAGACCTGTCCCAACTGCCCCTGAACTTCCCACTGTCATCCCAGTAAGACCTGTCCCAACTGCCCCTGAACTTCCCACTGTCATCCCAGTAAGACCTGTCCCAACTGCCCCTGAACTTCCCACTGTCATCCCAGTAAGACCTGTTCCAACTGTCCCTAAACCTCCCATTAGTACCCCAAGTAAACTTGATACAAATGTCCCTAAACCTCCCATTACTACCCCAAATAAACCAGCAATAAATTTCCCTAAACCTCCCGTTGTCGGCCCAGTTAAACCTGTAGCTCCTGCCTCTGCTGATTCCGTCCTCCTGTCCAACATATTTGATGCCTCGTTTGTTTCTGCATCAACCTCTGCATCCGCTTCTCTTCCTTGCTCAACTACCTCTTCCTCCTCCATTGAAGTGGAGTTTTTTTGAGGTGCACTCTTGCACTGTTCTTCATCTCTCCCTTTTGGTTCAGAACATGGTATTTTATTTTCTCCCTGTTTACTAGTAGGGCATTCTCCAGTCTTGGTGGATGTTTGTGTTGTTTGCCAAACTGCAACATCTGACCCAAATAAAGCTTCTGCCACCAAGTTCCCCTGAGGACCTGAGAAGCTAATCCATAAGTTGTTGTTGGCATTACCTCTGTTGTCGTTTGATTGTTGTGGGTTACTTGATTTTGTGTTATTTTTGTCTCTCTGATCTGCCTGGAGGATTTCGTTAGTGAAACACCCTCCTTTGTTCTCTATCACTATCTTATCTATCATGCTCATCAGCTGTGACACCTGGGAGTCATTTTCGTCACCCCTCGGGCTGTACTTACGATCAACTACATGATATCGGCCACCACACTTCGTTACCAAATCCTTAAGATGTTGATTCTCATTGATATACTTTTCAATTGTCATCCCATTTGGGCCATGAGTAAAAACAACTGCGGCATATTTGAATGCTTCCTCTGGAAGACACTGGCAGATTTTGTCGATTGCAGTCGACTGTTGCTTTGAGGATTCCTCTACATTCAGCACAATCAGAAGAACATGGGGACCGGGAGTGCACCTTGCGGTACACCTCACCATCTCATCCTTCAGCTCCGCCTCAGGTTGGTCAAAATGAGAGAAACCAGGAGAGTCCAACACAGTGATTCTTCTTTCGTGGGCAGATTTGGACTGAATTTGATAGTCAGTCGTCCTGCCAGGTTTGAACACTTCCTCTGCTAAGATGGAGTTTCCGAGGGTGCTTTTCCCAGCCCCGGTTTCTCCCAACAGGACGATCCTATAAGCTCTCAGCACTACAAAACAAAGATGAAAATCAAATCATCATGTTCATTTGAAAGGATAACAGAAAACTGTAATCTCTAGTTACCTTTGATGCACTTCTGAACTCCATCTGTTCCTTTGATGATGACCTTTGATGCTGCCACCAGGGAAGGAAAAAGAAAAAAGATTACATTATTTATGGCTTTGTTGTCCCTGAGCTTCACTGAGATAGATTTATGATTATCGGAAACTTCTGTTTACCACCACTAAGCATCTTTACCTCTCTTTGGTTTCACTCCCTCTGCTTGTTGTTCTTGTGGCGTTGAACCCGTTGGATTATAAACACCGACATGTACAGAGTGTTCTTCCAAAGTCTGTCTCCTGTCAGACATATCTTTCTGGAGTGCTTTGACTTCTTTTTCTTGTCTTCCTGCAGCCTTTAGTTCTGGTTGAACCACGACACTCGATCCAAAGAAAACGTCCCGAAGCGGCTCAGCTGCAGGGCCCGATATTTTCATCCATGCTTTGTTGTGGATACAGTAGTCGGCCTTATTGTCAGTGGAGTGGCAGGTAATCTGTTTGTCAGTGTGCATCACCATCTTCACCTATATATTTAGCCTCTGCTCTTCCTGGAAATGATATCGTACAGTAAGAAACATAGAAGGACATGGATAGTCTTATCTGTACATTTAGGAAATCCTATATGCAGTAAAACTGTCAGGTAAAACAGATTAGGTTTTTTTTTTAAAACAGCATGACAAGTCCTATATTGTCTTACATTTAAAATTCTTTTCAACCAGTGAATTCTGGAACAGTTTTCACTTTCCTTACCATCTTTCTAGCTATTTGTGATGTGACCAGATAAAGTTGGGCCACATTTTAAACTTTGGATTCTGTCCCTCAAACTGTAGCCGAAGGGAAGTAGCTGCTTTCCCATATTTACTAACTTGTGAAGATTGTGAAAATCAAACTTCTCATGTTCTAGTGAAATAAACGTCTTTGCCTTGTCATCTTCAAAATTTGTGCATTTGACAAAGAATTTAATCCCATTTGAAATAAAGTAAATAATCTTTCTTTCACTTATAGTTGTCACAGAATGAGCACTTACCCTCAATCAAAATGTCCGTCTTAAAAGCTTTGTGTTTGGCTGTTAGACCGAGTTTGTCTGCACCTCAGAGCCTGAGTGCTCTGAAAAAGAGAAAACAGAAAGTGAAACTTGTAAATCCACGCTTCACTTGTAAACAAGTTGCATTTATACGTGATGTTGCTCGTTCTTTACACACACAGAGACCTAATCACATTTATCTGCCACTAGTTTAAGTCAAGAATCTTCAAATGTAGTCTCTAATGTGAAGCACTGCAAATAAGAGACCATAACTTACCAGCACTGATATTTAATGTGGAAACTGAGTGGATCTTGTAACGGTGCAGGATGTGAGTGCCTCTCTGCTGCATGAACAGCTTCATCTAAACCACTTTCACTTTCAGTATGACAAGAAGCAGATCTTGCCTCCCTCTTGTGGATACTAGAAAATCTACAGGTTACATTTGGATCCATTTTTCCAACCTTGAAAGGAGATATTATGGTAAGAGGAATTTGTGCCATGAGGAAAAAGTCTGTCATTTAAAAACATGGTTGTTATCTACAGTCAGTTCAGACAATAAATGTATTTGAAGTTGCATAAAATATTCTTTAAAAACCTCTTGCTTGAAGCACAGTTGGACCAAAAGCTTTTATAATCCTGATGTTCTGAAAAACTCAGATGATTCTCTCTCATTGTTGTTAATATTTGATCTTGTTTCCCAGACATTTACATTTGATTTTATTTTGCATATCTTCATCTAAACAAATGAGACTAATTCATTATTTTAATCTCAGTTCTTGATCCCAAACAGAAAGCTGTTCTGATCTTGAGCTCCATCTTCTCTCCTCTTCAAATGGGTCATATAATTAATGATGTTAGACTAAGTTGTACTTATATTAATTTCAGCCACAAACTGCTTTGGAGAGGATTTATTAAAGTTATCATAAATTGTTTATATACTAAAGCAGTGGTCCCCAACCCCCGGTCCGTGGACCAATTGGTACCGGGCCGCGCAAGAAATAGTGAAATATTTCCGTTTTGTGTATTATTTGAGTCTGGAGGATGTTTTATTTTGAAAATCCTTTAACCGGATTCTCTCGTTTACTTGCGCGCCAACACTGAGCCCACAAGCAGCAAAATGAGTAAGAAACAGATCAGATGTCTTTGGAAAGTTTCTTTGCGAAGGGGAAAAGGCCCAGAGAAAAGACAGGAGAATGGATTTATCCAGGGGTGAAAGTAGGGGGGTACGGTCGGGTACAGCGTACCCCTAAAAGATTTAACGGTGGTACGCAGTACCTGCAAGAGAGAGGAGCGGCTGTCTGCTGACTGTAAAAAGTCAGTGGATTCACTGTGCAGCTGTGACTGATTAGTTTTTCAAGAATAATCTAAAACACGACTTAATCAGTTAATAAATAACTTTTTCTCATTTCCCATTGTTTCTGAACTCTGTGCTTTGCTAGAGCAGGTCTGCAATACGTCGATAGCGGAAAGTTTTGAGTCGATCTCGGCAGGTGACAAACTGAAGGCCGCCAGGACACTGAGACCAGCACGTCCTCATCTGATTGGCTTATCAAAACGTTTGTAACTTTATTAAAGAACAACAACAAAAAAAATCAACAAAACGTGCTCAAATTAATGACCCAACAACAATAATAATCATTATAATTTCAACAAGGTGTTGCGCAATTCTGTGCAAGAGCAGAAGTTTAAAATTAACTAATCAACCACCGTTGTGTTCAGAGAGGCTTATTAATGATCGCAAAATATCAAGCCTGAAAACCTAATATCGTGACGGACTGAATGTTATGTTTTTAACGTAATCTCTGGTCGGCTTGCTGCATGCAGGCGGTTGCCATCCATATAAATATATATATGGCCGATAGATCAGCACACCTCTAATATATATATATATATATATATATATATATATATATATATATATATATATATATATATATATATATATAATTCCCTTCTCACCCTCCGCGGGTGGTCTGTTTCATCCTCTGAGCTCGGGTCCTCTACCAGAGGCCTGGGAGCTTGAGGGTTCTGCGCAGTATCTTGGCTGTGCCTAGAACTGCACATTTCTGGACTGAGATGTCTGATGTTGTTCCTGGGATCTGTTTGAGCCACTGCTCCAGTTTGGGGGTGACTGCCCCGAGGGCCCCGATGACCACAGGCACCACTGTGGTCTTCACCTTCCAGGTCTTTTCCAGGTTATCCCACTTTTTCCAACTGCATGCGCCCTAATCAGACGCACACAATGCGTGATCTCTCATGGAAATCCACATGCCTTCAAGTACAACTTTTTTTTAAACACATGCGCACTTTCAAAGTTTCAAAGAACCTAGCTCCAACTAGGCGCAGCAAGAGCATTACACGTTTTCGATGTGCACCGTTACTGTGTAAACACAGATCGTAATCAGAACGTTATCGTGTAAACGATCCAACAAAAACGGAACAAAAGTGCCGTTTTTGTTGGATCGTTGTCGTGTAAACGCCCCCTTATGAAAGATTTAAGAATTATCGGCCGATTCTCCAAACCTCTGTGACCGCAGAGCTTATAAAAGTCCAACAGGTTCGATCGGTTTGTGTGTCCAAGGCAGGAGCAACACGAACCGATTCCAGTCACGAACATCCCGATTCCAGAGGATAATCCAGGCCCCGTTTACACGACAACGATTTCGGGGGAAAACGGAAGAGTTTTGTTGCGTTTGTAGTGTGCGTTTACACGAAACCACCGAATGTTTTCTCTAACAACGGCACAGATTGAAAACGGGTTCCAGACCAGCTCATGCATAGTATGACGCAAAACATAGCTGCTTCCTACAATCCACAGAAGAAGAAGAAACTACTCACAATGCTGGTGTTACCGTTTCCCCATCAGATTCGGTTCCCTCAGCGCCTCTTCACCGCTCCGCACCGCCCAGGTGGCAAAATACACGGCTGCTTGTTCAGCGCTCTTATCTAGAGAACTACGGACCAGGACCAGCCCGGCTCCAGACGAGTTTAACAGGAGGGGCACCGACTTATTTTGGGGGGCAAAATGAATCTACGTAGCTGAACATAGACAACAACACCAGCAGCCTACAGGCTACTTGTTAACAAGCTTAACGTGCTGTATTGATATTAGCCAGTCATCTTTTAGCTATCATCACCTGCATCCAACAGCTTTACTCAACTCAGTCGGTTAGTTCGGGGGAAAAACTGTGCCAAGTTATTTACGTTTTGCTGGGTTGCTGCCATGATTCTAACACACACCTGCGCAGCAGCATCAGGTCTCCTTCGCTGCCTCACAGGTGTAAACCCAGCGCAAGCGTCTCAGCGTTCATGTTGCGTTTGAAGGCGGCTCGGAAAAACAGGTTACGACTTGTTAGCGACGGATAAAACTGTTTTAACTGCTGAAAAAGGTAACAGAGGACACGGATATGGGACGTGCGGGAACTCCTATTTTATCAAATTGATATAGGAATAACAGACTGTTGGCCATTCCAAGGTAAAAACAATAAACAGCTTCCAGTCCGGGGCCGCTACGGACACCGTGAAATCTCAAACAAGGTGTTTCAGCAAAGTTATCCCACTTTTTCCAACTGCATGCGCCCTAATCAGACCACACAATGCGTGTTCTCTCACGGAAATCCACATGCCTTCAAGTACAACTTTTTTTAAACACATGCGCACTTTCAAAGTTTCAAAGAACTTAGCTCCAACTAGGCGCAGCAAGAGCATTACACGTTTTCGATGTGCACCGTTACTGTGTAAACACAGATCGTAATCAGAACGTTATCGTGTAAACGATCCAACAAAAACGGAACAAAAGTGCCGTTTTTGTTGGATCGTTGTCGTGTAAACGCCCCCCCAGTAAAACCCCCAACATAGCTGGAATTTAGAATAACCAAACACGGATGACGATGTAGAAAAAATAGTGATAGTTTGTGGAGTCATTTTAAGAAATAAAAGATGTAACGAAAAGAAAAGGCGGTGGATAAAAGACGGGAGCAGCTATTTGCTGCACTATGATTTGGAGGTGAATGTTTTTTCATAGTAAACATTTTTAACTGAATAAACATAATATTGACCTTTAGATTTAATAATAAACATTTCCACATATCATCTCCGATATCCACCAGTCAGTTGCGCGATATGTCAGCTGTTTGGGATTCACCTCTGTTCTTACGTCACCGCGCGTTTTGATTGGCTACCCGTCACATTCAGCAGGTCGTATTCTCGTTCCCAGACAAGAAGAAACCCACAGGTTGCGATAAAAACTCCAAGACAACCCAAATTGGGTATATTCAGGATTTAGCGGGAACACAAACAGCTCATGATGAAACAGAAACATTTCCTAAAAAATAATGCTAGTGGAATGTTCAACTTTCTTTATCTGATGCATTCTGAAGTTTTTTTTGAGTGTTTGAGATGTTTTTTTTTTTTTTTTTTAAAGAAAACTCATTTTTGAGTGGCACTGCTCTTTGAATCACTTCTTTTTTAAAAAAAATAAAAGTATCTTCTAGAGTTTAGACTGTGACTTTAAAAGTTCATCAATAATTTAAACAATTTAAACAAACACGTTTGAGCTTTCAACAGCTCTGTCTTTGGTGATACCGAAGGCTAATTGCTGCTTAAGTTCATGTTACACTTTGCAAAAACAAACCTTTATTGCAATTTAATGTTCCTGCAGTTTAGTATTTGGCCGATCCTTAAATCCAGTTGAAATGGTTGTTCCAGTGTCTACATGATTACTTCCTGGTGCAAATGTTGTTATAACCCCATCGCCAAAAAAAAAAAAAGAAAAGAAAATGGACACCACCCTTAAACAGAATGAAAAGGTGGAGCTCCTATTCTTTGTCAACACTTTAGTATTAAAGTGTTTTAGAAACAAATTTCCACCCCTGGTGTTTTATTTTCATGTTTTTTGTCATGTTAGAACCAAACGGCTGTTGAAATTGTATTTTTTAAGGTAGAGACTTATAAAGCAAGGCATTCATTGTCAGATGGAAGAAAAATAATATATGGTTTTAAGAATTTAGTTTTTAGCCTCATTCTTTATAACCTGATACAGCTAAAACCATACCAGTGCAACCAGTTGCCTTTAGGAATCACCTATGAAAATATTTTTGATTGTATGCAAAACTGAATGGATCTTTCAACTTGTTATTAATGTAAGTGTTTATGAATACAGTACCTCAGTACCATGTGATATTCTTAAAGTATGCCCAGGAACAGGCCTAACCAGAGGAAATTAAAAGTACTGTGTGTCGTCATGGAAGAACACAATGCACTGTTACAGCAGCAGTGTAGGTTTGGCTCAAGATTTCAACTCTGGACGTTCTACTCTATGAACCAGTCACGAGATGATGGAGGCCACTGGCCAGTATCTTGTTTATCTTAAGTGCGACAGCGTTCTCTCAGATGAAAACAAGAAGAAACTTCAAACTTATTTATTCATTCGTCGCAAATCAGGTGGAGGAGAATGCGGAACGCTGACAGCTGTGGCTGAGAGCTACTACTGTGTAGCTTTCAAAGAGCAAAAAGGTATTGTAAAATATAGAAGATTATAAGTGACAGTTGCAATGCGCTACGTAAAATGGTTCAAATAACACTTGATTTAAATTTTTTTTAATTCAGTAAATGAATAACAATTTATGAGCAGAGATAATCTGTAGAAATTTATTCTCTTCATTCTCCCTAGCAGCAGTTCTGTATTTTGGCCACAAAATATGTTACAAAGGGAGACGTCTAACCATGCATACAATATCTGAGCAAATATGTTGTGATTTTATAAGATGTTTTCTGAATTTCTAAACTGAACATTTTCCTCCTGCCTGTGGTTATATCTGCTCAAATGCAATTTTGTTTGATTTTCTGAATAACTGCTGTGACACATTTTGTCGTAGACCAACAGCAAGTCCTCAGGAGGCGTAAACACACGGTAGAGCTGTCAGATGGTCCTCTGGTGTTTACTGCCACAGACAGTCTACCGACTCCCAGCTCCTCTCAGAAATCAGAGCCAGCAGAGGTCAGTGTAACACCCTAATTTATGTCTTTAGACATATTTTTCTGTTTTTCTATTGTGGATGGTCAGGAAACAGAATCTTAAATGCAGAGTAAAAAGCACAATCTTGGTAGCTTTGTTATTTTTTATTTATGCGTTTACTTCCAAGGAACTTTGCTTTTCTGTGTATTAAAGAAAATACCTTTCAATTCAATTGAAAGGTATTGAATTGAAAGGTATTCAATTGAATTGAATACCTTTCAATTCAATCTTTTCAGAATTGAAAGGTATTCAATTGAATTGAATACCTTTCAATTCAATTGAAAGGTATTGAAAGGTATTCTAAAGCTGCTGAGTTCGTAAGCATATTGTTCTTCTTTGAGAATGTTTAGAAAATGTTCCGTTTCAACTTTTCTTTAACTAAACAAGGTCATGTAATGTAAGACAAACCACACCATCATGTTCTCACTTGGAAGCTTACATTTTTGCTTGATGTTTTGGGTTTGATGTGCAAAACTATTTTCTACTATTTATATTTCTACTTCAGATTATGTTGTTCAAATCTTCTGCAGTACATTTTAAACTTCAGCTTCAAATGGTTTTTCTTCAGCAGTGGAGTCTTGCGCAGTTATTGCACATAGATTCTGTTGCTCTGGAGTGTATTACTTGATGTTTTCATGGAAAAAATGTGTCCCTTCATGTCTTTTAGAAGTTCCCTGCAAGTGCTCATTGTTTCCTATGAGATTCTTTGATTTATGTTTTGACTCTACTGTTGCGTATCTCACAAATTGCACCTGGATGTGGCTGGTTTTCATGAAGAGATGTTCGTTGTCGCTCCAGATTTTGACTCTAGTGGTACTCCGTAGAACATTCGGAAGTTTTTTTTTCTTTTTTTTTTTTTAAACAATCATACCAGAATTCTTCATAGGACAACACTTTTATTGAAGCTAATTTAGAGTGACTTCTACTTAGGAACAACATTTTCTTTTTTGAAATAGTGAGATTTCAGCTGGTCTTTTTGGCTTTCAAAGCCTTTTTGAACTCCTTTTTCTTCATGTTTTTGTTATTATACCCTTTCATCTTTTTTTAAATTCAAATTCTTTTTTATTTCTATGTGGGGGATTACTTGGACAACTCAATTCCTAAAAAACAATCTAAACTTTTAAAAGGTTGTGCTGCTCTTACTGTCAATTGATTAATTTTCAGTTTTTTTTTTCCATTTTTATTTTTTTTAAATCCGACTTCTTTTAGGTTATACTTACACAGCTCACTGTCTCCTCCCTCCAACAGATGGAGAAAAGGAAATGATACCCTCCGTGTGTTTTGTCTTTATTTTGTCCTTATTGACCCAACACCTGAAACAAGAAATGCCATTATCTAGAAACTTTAAACCTTTTGCTCCAGAACAGTTGCTGATGCAGTGATACAACAGCTCAACTTAGTAACTTTGGATAATTATTGATATACTTATCTAAATACTTCTCTTTTGTTTTTTTTTACAGCAGAACATTAAAAGTACCACATCCCTCCCTAATGGTATGTTAACGTTACTTATCAATCCTTCCTGATGAAAACATTGTGGATCTCCAAGCTGTTCACACATATAAGCTTGGTTTTTAAGACAGGATGATACAAGGTCTTAGTAAAAACCAAAGGAAAGTCTTCAATATTTGGAGGATGACAACATCTTGACAACTGGATAAGGATTTATAATAAATCTGTGCTTTTATTTTCTAATTTCTGTAGGAAGGAGGAATCTTTTCAGAGGCAGCAACACATTGTCATTTAATGCAAAACGTTTGGTAAAAGATGGCTAGCACTCGCTGTCAGAACAGACCCTTGTTTGATACCTACCAATTGTCATTTGCTTGATATTGTCTCGCAGTTTTCACAAGAAGAATTGTGGTGTTGGGAAAGACTGGAGCAGGGAAGAGCAGCCTGGCCAACACCTTGTTGGGGGAGAATGTGTGCAAACCAGATGATTCTGCCGTATCTGGAACAAGTCAATGTCAGGCGGAGTCAAGAACGGTCAACGGGAGAAGCATAAAACTCATCGACACTCCTGGATTTTTTGACACCATAAGATCTGAGGAAGTGATGAAGGAGGAGATCATGAAGTGTATGATTGAAACTGCTCCTGGTCCGCATGTTTTTATGATTGTACTTAAAGTGGATAAATACACAAAGCAGGAGATTGAGATCATTAATAAGCTGACTGAGTATTTCTCAGATGAAGCCCTAAAGTTCACCATAGTGCTTTTCACTCATGGTGACCAGCTGCTTGAAGGAACAACTATTGAGCAGTTTGTCAGTGAAAGTCCAGATTTAAATGAATTAGTCAAGAAGTGTGGCAACCGCTGCAACGTCATTGATAATAAATACTGGAAATACAGCCTTGATAGATACAGGAGCAACAAGGTCCAAGTAAATGAGATTCTCAACACCATAGACAAGATTATTGAGGAGAACGGCGGAAAGCACTACAGTCAGGAGGTGCTGGAGACCATGAGCAGAGAGTTAGAAGAAGAGCAACAGCGTTTAAAGCAAGAGTCTCCCAATCTTTCAACAGCTGAGGTTGAAAAAAAGGCTAAAGCTGTGGTGCAGGAGAAATGGTCACATTACGTTTTTAGAGTCAGCAAAGAGGTGTTGCTAAAAACCTTCCTAAGTGGCGGCAAGAACCTAATGACAGACGACCCACTGTTCTTGGCGATTAAGGTAGGAGTAACGGGCGCCATGGCGGCAGCTGTAGCAAGAAGAGCAGGTTCAGCAGGAGGAGCCGGTGCATCTGTTAAGGAAGAAGATTCGGCTGAAGGAAGAGCTGCGGCAGAAGGAGCTGTTGTAGCAGGAGAAAAAAGTGCAGCAATAAAATAGAGACAATCATCCTCTTCTATGGTTGCATGTGGCTAAAAGTTAACTGTCTACAAATAAATGTGTAATTCCAAGTAAATACATGAAAACTGAATAGAATTATGAATGACATCTATATGCCTTCCTTCCATCCATGATGATCCAACTTTAGTCTTTACTTAAAGTTCTTTTAGAGCGTTATTATTAATGCATTAACTGATTACATAAACATGGTAAACACACTTTGAATCGTTTTCACATTGATCTGTTCATGTTTCATTTTTCATATTAAGTTTTAGAAATGCTTACTGTACTTTTTTCTCATCTCAGTGTTTGGTATAAAGTCAAAGTATGACTGTCACATGACGATAACTTTTTCAAAAGTCCCGGCAACCTTTAATTGAGTTTATAGAATCACATTATGTCAAAGCATTGATTTTTTTAACAATAGCAAAATTATGTTAATAGGTGAGTTTTTATTTTGTTCTCAAATCTCTGTTTATTCATTATGTAAATGATAACTAATAAAATTCCAATGCAGTTTTCAGTCGTTTCACTTTTTTTGCCTGAAAAGATACAAGAGACATTCAGAAGTGATGACCATGACAACCAGACAAACGCTCTAGAAAATGTTTTATTTTCTGTATTTGAGTTAGTTTTCTTTTACACTTCTCCAACCCAATCATATTTATGAAGAACTTTAAGAAAAACACAGTGAACACAGAGATGTTGAGGCATTTTGCGCCATCTGAAAACAGGCGATGGTCACAAAGCCCAGAGGTGAAAAAGGCTTGGATCACTGTTTCAAATTGGTGAGCAGTTACACTGGCTTAATGAAATGTATTTGGAATGATTTAACTTGTAAATCTCGCTCCCGCTGTTGGACCAGTTTCTTTTTATTTGTCTTCTTGACAATACACAAAACACCCTAACACACCTTGGCCTTGAACCTGCCGGTTTCACTTGAAGTTGAACCCTGTCAGTTGAAGACTGAAAATTTCCAGAGGTTCAGTACATTTGCTGATGGGCGGAGACCATTTCTATCAGTCAATCAAGTTTATTTGTATAGGACATTTCAGCAACGAAACCATTCAAAGTGCTTAACATCATAAAAACATGAAAGCATCATAAACATATCCTGCAATCAACAATTGTGAAAACCTGTAACAGATTTTGCATTTTGTCAAATGCCATCATTGAAGTAATCAATACACATCAAATATGTTGGTCGATGATCTGTTTCTGATGGACCAAAAGCAACTCTACACTGCTGGGTTTTTAATCTAGATTTAACTCATTGTTCCAGATTTGTGATACATAGAAGCTGAATGCTGCTTCTCCATGTTTGGTTCTGGTTCTGGGGATACAGAGCAGATCCAGAACCAGAAAACCTGAGAAGTCTGGAAGGTTGATACAACAGCAGATCTTTAATGTATTCTGGTGATAAGCTGTATCTTTTTTATAAACTAACAACAGTATTTTATAGTCTATTCTCTGAGCTACAGGGAGCTATACAGTGTAGGGACTTTAAAACTGGTGTTATGTGCTCTTCCTGGGGTTTTAGTGAGAACAAGAGCAGCAGCATCTGGATCAGCTGCAGCTGTTTGATTGATTTTTTTAGGCAGACCTGTGAAGACGCTGTTGCAGTAATCAATACGACTGAAGACAAATTCCTGGATGAGTTTCTCTAGATCTCGGTGAGACATAAATACTCTAATCCTGTTCTTCAGGTGATTGAAGGCCGACTTTGTGACTGTCTTTATGTGGCTCTGAAGGTTCAGGTCAGAATCCATCACTACTCCTTGGTTTCAGTTGTAATAACTGAAGCTGTGCATTGACTCTAGATTGCTCCTCCTCAGGTCCAAAGATAATAACTTCAGTTTTGTTTCTGTTCAGCTGGAGAAAGTTCTGGAAAGCAAAATCCAGACTGAAAGACATCAAAGCAGTTGATCATCATTAAGAAGCTATTTAACTGTTGAAACAGTTTTCTCAGTCATTTTGTTGATGAATGTAAGTTTGTAGATAGTCTTGTGTTTCTGCAGATTATTCATAGTCATAGTCAGGCTTAAAGCAGACATCTTATGCTTTTAAATTCTTACTTTTTACATTTAAATAATTTAGTCCTGTACAGTGGAACTGCAATGCTTGGATATAAATTAATTTTACTGTAACTCTACAGACCTCTTTAACCTCATTTATGGGGTGCTGTCTGAGAGCAACATGTTTGGATGCTGTCTCTTTAAATGCATGTGAGCCACTAAGCACCACCCAACTGGGAGGCGTTTTGTTGGACCACAGGAGGAATTTTAATCTCCTTGAACAAACTAGTGCAGATGCAGAGAGAACAGATAAACCTTACATAATTAAACAGAGAAGAATGCTATTTTTCTTGTAAAACTAATATTGAAACATATTTCCCTATGAAATGACACTGTCTTATCACAGATGACACCTGTTTAGTCATTCGTTCTGTTCACCATGATGAAGCAAGTCAGACAGGTCAGATGAGAGCAAAGCAGTCACACTGAGGCAGGTTGGAGCTACAGACCAAGAGAAAAGACCAAAGAAGGAGGCATTTCATATTTCACTACTAATATATTTTTTTTCAAAATGGAAGGTAAGTTTTATAAATAAATCTTCCCCTAAATACCTTGAATTTACCTGTTACAAAAATCAATGAGATGGAAAGAGGTTTTAGCTGTTTCTGTCACGTGAACCTGGTTTGATTATGATTCAACATTACATATAGATGCCTCCTAAAGATTACTTTAACAGGTAAAAGTTGCCAATTCTTTTTTTCTACTATGATTTACTCAAGCAGCAAGTTTTGCTCTGCCACCCTTAACCAGCTTATCAACAAAACAATTTTTATTAGTGAAATTAAGAGAAACAAGGTAACGCTTTATTTGAAGGGGTGTCCATAAGACTGACATGACACTGTCATAAACATAACAACGATCATGAATACAAAGGAGTCCTTCATGACAATGTTTACAACTGTTGTCATGAAGTTTCATTCTGTAAATAATGACACTTTTAATGCACAGTTGCATTAAAGGTTGTTTTAAAAAGTCCATTGTCAACTTTGTGTTAAAAATATTATTATTTATTGAATGACACTTCATAAAAACAGTCATAAACATTCATAAAGACTCCTTCTTCATTACAGGTTTTATGTCATGTTTATAACGCTGTCATGTCAGTCTTATGTACACCCCATCAATTAAAGTGTTACCGAAATGAAATGTTATATAAGTCTACCGTTACAGGTTTAAAGACTTAATTTAGATGTTTTAACTCAGTTTCTGTAATGTAGTCATCAATAATCTTTACTTTAGTAGTGAAATGTTGTATCACTGCGAGCTTGTTGGAAATTAAACAAATCTTCCAATCTCGCCAAATGTACACTCTATGTTGCAGAAATTAAAGTGAAATATGATTTAGTGGTAAATGTTAGAACAATGTTGTTGGATATCGATAATAGTCAATTTCAATACAAATTAAAAAGAAGTTGTTTGGTTTGATACGGCTTTGCCCAACTGGGTAATGACATTTTTTTGGATGTACCTTTGTTGGGCTTGCTTCATGTACCAAACTACAAGATCTGCTGCGACTCGTTAGTCCACACTAGCCAAGGATTAAATAAAGTTTAAAATTTTGCATCAAACTGTTGGTTGTTGAATCAATATAGCTTTAAAAAAAATTCAGATGTAGCTGTGTTTTTGTACACGAAGCAAAAAGGTTAGTTTAATGATTTGTTGTTCTTTCCCTTTAGCTCCAGCCGCATTCAGGATCGTCCTGCTGGGGGAAAGTCGGAACGGGAAGAGCAGCCTGGCCAACACCATTTTTGGAGAAGCCATATTCTTCGTAAAAAATTTTAACGACATGAATTCCTTTGCTACCAAAGCACAAACAAAACTTGTCAACGGAAAAAACTTTACTTTGATCGATACTCCTGGGCTGTTCGACTCAGGCAGGTCTCTGGAGGCCGTGAAACCCGAGTTACTGAGGTGCATCGTAGAGTGCGCTCCCGGGCCTCACGTTTTTCTGATCGTTCTCAAAGTGGAGAAGTACACCGAGCAGGAGGAAGACGTCATCGCTAACATACGGCGATACTTCTCCGATGACGCCCTGAAGTACGCAGCGGTGGTCTTCACCCACGGTGACCAGCTGCCTGAGGGGATGGAAATCAAACAGTATGCTGATCAGAGTGACGGTCTGAGGGAACTGGTGGAGAAGTGTGGCGGTCGCTGCCATGTTTTTGATAACAGGTACTGGAAGAACAACCAGGAAGACAATTATAGAACCAACAAGTTCCAGGTGGCCGAGCTGCTCAACACCATAGATAAGATGTTGATGGAGAACAGAGGAGGGTTCTACAGAAGTAAAACACTCAATGACATTGAGAGAGAAATGCAAGAGGAGATAAAGCTTTTAAAACTGTCAGCAGAGAACATGTCAGAGGATGAAATGAGACAGCAGGTAAAAAGTGTCGTCCTAAAAAAACAGTTGAAGAAAACCTTTTGGAAAAAGGTCTCAGTTGGCGCAGCTGGTGTTGGTCTTGGTGTTGGATTACTTGCTTTGTTGATCATCTCTGGATTAAACTCAACATCAAACGTAGCAGAGGAATCAGCTGTGGAAGCAGCTCAAACCGTTTTACATCAGAAAGCTGAGCAGGCAATACCAAACACATTTGAAGCCATTTGTGACTATCTTAATGCATTATTTGAACGAACGTACAATCCTTTCTGTCCATTTGACTAATCATTAAGTGTTTTAGATTATTTTTGCCATTAGAAATATGTCTATATACTTGTACATGTGTGTTGATACATTTTTCTCCCAAAATAAAACACCTTGACTATCCTGTGTGTCATGGCTGCTCTTGTGTCAAAAGGAATGTCAGAGTAGTTTCTGTGCAGGAGGAGGTTCTCATCACACTAAAAGTAAAAAGTACCAGCAGATAAGTTTCTGGTTTCAGAAACTTTACTTATGAAAATAATTAACTTCATACAAATTCCAAATATAACAATATAACAACAATACAAACAGAGAAGGGAACAGAATATGACCAAACTTATCATTATAAATGACATTCAAGAAAAATGTACTTCAAAAATGAAAACCCAAGCACCCATAGAATGTGAAAATTACAAGTTTATGGACAAATCTTCCATAAGAAGGTTTGTCTTATTGTAATTTCATGACTGGGTGACAGATCTTTGGCCTTTTTTAGGGACCTTTCTGTATTACAAAAAATCTGAGAATCAAAAACGAAACCAAATAAAACAACCTTTAGTTTGGTATTTGGTCACTGAAGGTGTGGACACAACCATCTTAAAACCTTTTGTTTGGATAATTGCTAATATAATGATCCATGACGTCACTCAGATTAAATTCACTTTTAAAAGACCTGACAGCATGTCCTCCTGTTCCCACACTGAACAACACCCTGAAGTTGCAGATAGAAGTCACTTTCACTTCTAAGTCCTGCATTGTTAGAACATTCATTCATTGGTAACAACAGCAGCCTTACCACTTGAACTTTTTCACATTACTGTCACGTAACAGTTCAAAGTGTTGATTTTTTATTTTTGATGGATTTTGTGATGGAGCATCAGAAAGTAACATAGTTGACAGTGAGATGGAAAATTATTCAAGACTTTAAAAATATGTTAAAATGGGAATCCTTCCCAAACATTTTTGTGCTGCTCTGAATGAGCAGGATATGAAAGAAATCATTATTTTTGCTAACAAGAACAACATATATTCCTGTTGATTACTTAAAGAAATCACAAACTGTTCTGTTTAGACAAACTAGTTCTAATTAGAGTGTTTATCTGTTAATGATCTCCTTGTATTAACTGTAATTCACTCAAAGTTACAAAACACTTTAGAAAACATCTTAATTCACATTTTGAGCTTCGTCCAGCTTTGTATTTGGCCACACCTTCATTTTAATTGGATTGTTATTCCAGTACTTATTTAAAGTAGCATAGAAACCAGATTGACAACAAAACAAATGAATCTTTTTTAAATGTCAAACTTATTTCCAGTTGTTCTACCTTCCACAACAAAAACAGTATGAAGGGGTGGAGCAAATAATCCCAAATAATAGTCTATTGTTACAGATCCTTAGTGTTCATACTGGTTGTGATTTTCTTCTCTCAGTATTCGATCATGCAAATTGTATCTTATTGGGACTTTGCTCGGAAGAGCAACCCAAACTATCACAAGAAACACAAATCTGAAAGTAAAGGGGAATAAGAGTTTGTATTCAACCCGCTTTACTCTGACTTCCATGAATAAAATAAAACCTAGCATGAACTGCCTTCTTAAGTCACCTAAGTGGAAAATAAATATCACCTTTAATCATAAATAAATCTTTTCACCCCAAAAATCTGGCAGCCCTGCTAAAAACTGATGGTTTGGAGAAGGAGAGCAGCATTAAGAAAAGACACTGAATGACATTGGTAACTCAGAAGCTGCAGAGACTCATTGCATCGGTGGGCAGCTATTTACTTTGCATACCACAAATTCAAAACCTATTGTTGAAAGAAAGCCAAAGTGTGCATGTATTTGGTGACAAGATGCAGCCATGGTGGTCGAATATCTAAAAAAAGAGAGAGAAAGGTGGAGCTGAGGGACCTCTGTAGATGTCACACTGTAAAACTGAAATATGAGTCAAAGGATTACCATCATTAATTCATGTAATTATGAATCAAATGTTTTTAATGGCTCAAAGATGTTCCGCTTTCGGCCGTGTTTGTCTATACAGGCAGCAGCAAAGGAGCACATGTCAGAAAAGCAAAGCCAATAAAAAAGAAATAGCAGTTACACACTTGCAAAGAAAAAACTAAATATAATCAAGAGAAATGTTTTGAAGAATTCACTTGGATTCACTGCAAAGTGTTTGCATTTAAAAGCCTCTAAGCAATATTTTCTTTACAGCCCAGAGACCCACAGAGCTGTGCTGTAGCACCTATTTATTCTTTCCTCTGGGAACATCAACATGCTTTGCAGCGCTGAAGGAACGACACTTATGAAACATGCATCCGACGTGGTGCTGGTGACTCATTTGATCGACTGCATTGTGGTTAAAAACTTGGTCCAGCCTATTGCAGAGAACGCTTTAGAAATGCTACCAAAACAAAAACACTGTGCTGTGCAAGCAGCAACCAGAGCGTCTTCTTGACCCACTGGTTTTTCAAGGTCGGGCAATGGAGCAAGTTAAGTCCCGAAACTAAATACTTTCAATGTACATTTGAAAAAAAAAAAAAAACAATAACGATAATAATGAGAGTCTGTCCTTATGAAGGGCGGGTCCAATGACTAAAAATATGATTTAATGTCGACTACAGTGACAGTTCCATTGAAATCAAACAATGAAACACAAAGCAAAACTATCCCACATCATTAACTAAGCCAGCAAAAGTAATTGTTTCAGAATAACAATTACCGTCTGAGTTGTATGATGCCTCGGTGTTTAGGAGAGCTACTCACATCACAGAGGTACAATCACTTTCAATTCACCATTTCATTTTCAGCTTCTTGAGGGCTGCACAGTGGCGCAGTTGGTGACACTGATGCCAGGGCCGTGCAGAGATCTTTGGAGGGGCGGGGGCTCAAAGTTAAAAAGGGGCACAATGAACAAGATCTTAAAACACCATACAACAATATAGCAACAACCCATATTAATCAAGAATCTAATATTTAATCTGATCATACTATATCACTGTCATCATGTGGGGGAAATGCAGAGCAAATATAGTCTATATTCTCCCTGATAGGTATAAAGTTGCTGTTTCTGCTGCTGACAGAGGTGGAGGGCTGAGTTGATCTGAGACTGGAGCTGTTAGACCAGAGGAGAGAAGGTCGCTGGTTATGAAGGTATGAAATAAGCAAATTTGTTGCTATTTTACTAAATAAGCCCTAATAAAATCTGTTTAATCTCTATAACAACTTGGCTGCAGATTGCTTCAAAGATCAAAAAAGCTCAAAGAGGTTAACTCTACGTATTTTTTGATGTTAGCACTTCTGAGATCTAGAATCATAAGACTGAGATATCAAGGTAAAGAAAACTCAATAGCTGCTGGTAGGGCCCTCCAGACATTTATTTAGCTTTTATCATTTAAGGCGATTGGCATCAGTGAAATCTTTTCTTTCCAGGCAGCATTTTGAAACAGTGATCCACGCTTTTATTTCAACTCGATTGGATTATTGTAACGCACTTTATCTGGGAGTCAGTCAGTCGCTGCTCTCACGTCTGCAGCTGGTTCAGAATGCCACTGCACGACTTTTGACAGGAACTCGAAAGAGGGAACATGTGATCCCTGTCCTGACCTCACTTCACTGGCTGCCTGTATATTTTAGGATTCATTTTAAAATTCTTATGTTTGTTTTTAAATCACTACATAATCTTGCCCCGGCTTTCCTCTCTGAGCTTCTTCACCCCTACATACCCCATCAGTCTCTCAGGTCAGCCGATCAGTTGCTCTTGGAGGAACTTAGATCCAGAAGGAAGTTCAGAGGCGACAGGGCTTTCTCTGTCATTGGCCCTAAGTTATGGAATGACTTGCAGGTTAGAGAGGCCCCTTCACTGTCCACTTTTAAAGTTCGTCTTAAAACCCATCTATTTTACTTGGCTTTCAACTCCAACGGGATCTAGTTTTTAAATTGTATGTTTGTTCTTAAACTGTAAGAGTTTTTATTATTAGGGGCATGCCATAGCAATGCATAAGGAGAGCAGTACTGACTTGCGAAGCAAGTCAGTACTGCCTCCATGCATTGCATGGCAGGCACCTATTGTTCTACACCCAATAGAATGTCTCTTTATTATTAGGGGCATGCCATAGCAATGCATAAGGAGAGCAGTACTGACTTGCGAAGCAAGTCAGTACTGCCTCCATGCATTGCATGGCAGGCACCTATTGTTCTACACCCAATAGAACGCCTCTTTATTATTATTATTAGGGGCATGCCATAGCAATGCATAAGGAGAGCAGTACTGACTTGCGAAGCAAGTCAGTACTGCCTCCATGCATTGCATGGCAGGCACCTATTGTTCTACACCCAATAGAACGCCTCTTTATTATTTATTATTCTTCCATCACCGTTAATGCGGCTCGTACCGCTGCGTGCCCACCCACAAAAGTGGTATCAAATCGTGCGGCTCGAGGCCGGCATTATTGCTATTATTTTTATTGGGGATCGGAGTTAAAATGATTACATAAATTAATAAAAACGAAAAAATTTGAGATTTTGTGTCTCACAGAATCAGTAATCTTTCTCTATGAAACACACACACAGGACTGTTTATGGCTGACTCAAAAACCCTTTTTAAATCCCCCTCACAGGCATAAATATCGCCCTATTGGTCTGAAAGTTGGTCATAACATAGATACACATGCATGCTCATGTACAATGTTTACAAAAATTTGCTAGGGCTTATGCTTTTTGTCAGGGTCCTTCAGACTGACGCCTGGTGTCTCCCAAGTATAGAAACTGTGTCTGAAGAGGATTTTCCCGCTCTTTGGCTCTCACAGCTGCAGGGGATTAATTACCATAGCAACAGAACAGCGTCTGGAACTGCAGCTCCCAGGACTGCACTGTAGGGTTTACTGGTATTTACAACTTCTTGTGTTTTCAGCATTATACTACTGATTCAAGACTATAACCATTACACATATGTCCCCCCATGTTAAAATCTGACATAAATAAGAATAAATAGTTGATTAAAAGTCTATGGACAGAAAATAACGTCGCTGCTCCTTTAAGGAACCAGCGGCACAGACGCAGCGCCTGCGATGCTACAGATCACAAACCTGACAGAGAGAGCAGAAGAGGATTCGTAGGAAAAGAGCGGTGATGCTCAGCAAGGCAGGTCATTAGCATTTGTACAAAAGTTAGCATTTCACTGTCTATGACTAGTGCACTAGCACTTTTACCTAAAGTTAGCTTTTACCTAATTTTCTCATTAATTAGACATGTTTAGTATACTGAATACAGTAGTAAAATTAAAACAACATGGTCGTGTTGCTCCACATGCTACTGCCAGCATATTGGCTAATTTTAGCTTATGCATCAATTCTAACATAATGAATGGTACAACTACAGTTTATTAAACATGCTTCTGCCTCTCCACAGGTTATTGACTACGTTGCAGCTTTCTTTAGCATTAATGCTAATTTTTAACATCATAGCGCTGCGTCAAAGCCGACGGGCACACTTTGGCATGCCCCTTTAAAATTTCTGCAGGAATTTTCTAGTTATTATATATTTATTCTTCCGTCACCGTTAATGCGGCTCGTACCGCTGTGTGCCCACCCACAAAAGTGGTATCAAAACGTGCGGCTCGTACCCGAGAAGGGAGCTATTACTTTTATTGGGGATTGGAGTTAAAATGATTACATAAATTAATAAAAACTAAAAAATTTGAGATTTTGTGTCTCACAGAATCAGTAATCTTTCTCTATGAAACACACACACAGGACTGTTTATGGCTGACTCAAAAACCCTTTTAAATCCCCCTCACAGGCATAAATATCGCCCTATTGGTCTGAAAGTTGGTCATAACATAGATACACATGCCTGCTCATGTACAATGTTTACAAAAATTTGCTAGGGCTTATGCTTTTTGTCAGGGTCCTTCAGACTGACGCCTGGTGTCTCCCAAGTATAGAAACTGTGTCTGAAGAGGATTTTCCCGCTCTTTGGCTCTCACAGCTGCAGGGGATTAATTACCATAGCAACAGAAGAACAGAGTGTCTGGAACTGCAGCTCCCCAGGACTGCACTGTAGGGTTTTCTGGTATTTACAACTGCTTGTGTTTTCAGCATTATACTACTGATTCAAGACTATAACCATTACACATATGTCCCCCATGTTAAAATCTGACATAAATAAGAATAAATAGCTGATTAAAAGTCTATGGACAGAAAATAACGTCGCTGCTCCTTTAAGGAACCAGCGGCACAGACGCAGCGCCTGCGATGCTACAGATCACAAACCTGACAGAGAGCGGAAGAGGATTCGTAGGAAAAGAGCGGTGATGCTCAGCAAGGCAGGTCATTAGCATTTGTACAAAAGTTAGCATTTCACTGTCTATGACTAGTGCACTAGCACTTTTACCTAAAGTTAGCTTTTACCTAATTTTCTCATTAATTAGAAATGTTTAGTATACTGAATAGAGTAGTAAAATTAAAACAACATGGTCGTGTTGCTCCACATCCTACTGCCAGCATTTGAGCTAACATTAGCATATTGGCTAATTTTAGCATATGCATCAATTTTAACATAATGAATGGTACAAGTACAGATTATTCTACATGCTTCTGCCTCTCCACAGGTTATTGACTACGTTGCAGCTTTCTTTAGCATTAATGCTAATTTTTAGTATAAAAACACTGGCTCAAAGCCGACGGGCACACTTTGGCATGCCCCTTTAAAATTTCTGCAGGAATTTTCTAGTTAGGGGCATGCCATAGCAATGCATAAGGAGAGCAGTACTGACTTGCGAAGCAAGTCAGTACTGCCTCCATGCATTGCATGGCAGGCACCTATTGTTCTACACCCAATAGAATGTCTCTATATTATTAGGGGCATGCCATAGCAATGCATAAGGAGAGCAGTACTGACTTGCGAAGCAAGTCAGTACTGCCTCCATGCATTGCATGGCAGGCACCTATTGTTCTACACCTAATAGAACGCCTCTTTATTATTATTATTAGGGGCATGCCATAGCAATGCATAAGGAGAGCAGTACTGACTTGCGAAGCAAGTCAGTACTGCCTCCATGCATTGCATGGCAGGCACCTATTGTTCTACACCCAATAGAACGCCTCTTTATTATTATTAGGGGCATGCCATAGCAATGCATAAGGAGAGCAGTACTGACTTGCGAAGCAAGTCAGTACTGCCTCCATGCATTGCATGGCAGGCACCTATTGTTCTACACCCAATAGAACGCCTCTTTATTATTATTAGGGGCATGCCATAGCAATGCATAAGGAGAGCAGTACTGACTTGCGAAGCAAGTCAGTACTGCCTCCATGCATTGCATGGCAGGCACCTATTGTTCTACACCCAATAGAATGTCTCTTTATTATTAGGGGCATGCCATAGCAATGCATAAGGAGAGCAGTACTGACTTGCGAAGCAAGTCAGTACTGCCTCCATGCATTGCATGGCAGGCACCTATTGTTCTACACCCAATAGAACGCCTCTTTATTATTTATTATTCTTCCATCACCGTTAATGCGGCTCGTACCGCTGCGTGCCCACCCACAAAAGTGGTATCAAATCGTGCGGCTCGAGGCCGGCATTATTGCTATTATTTTTATTGGGGATCGGAGTTAAAATGATTACATAAATTAATAAAAACGAAAAAATTTGAGATTTTGTGTCTCACAGAATCAGTAATCTTTCTCTATGAAACACACACACAGGACTGTTTATGGCTGACTCAAAAACCCTTTTTAAATCCCCCTCACAGGCATAAATATCGCCCTATTGGTCTGAAAGTTGGTCATAACATAGATACACATGCATGCTCATGTACAATGTTTACAAAAATTTGCTAGGGCTTATGCTTTTTGTCAGGGTCCTTCAGACTGACGCCTGGTGTCTCCCAAGTATAGAAACTGTGTCTGAAGAGGATTTTCCCGCTCTTTGGCTCTCACAGCTGCAGGGGATTAATTACCATAGCAACAGAAGAACACAGTGTCTGGAACTGCAGCTCCCCAGGACTGCACTGTAGGGTTTACTGGTATTTACAACTGCTTGTGTTTTCAGCATTATACTACTGATTCAAGACTATAACCATTACACATATGTCCCCCCATGTTAAAATCTGACATAAATAAGAATAAATAGTTGATTAAAAGTCTATGGACAGAAAATAACGTCGCTGCTCCTTTAAGGAACCAGCGGCACAGACGCAGCGCCTGCGATGCTACAGATCACAAACCTGACAGAGAGAGCAGAAGAGGATTCGTAGGAAAAGAGCGGTGATGCTCAGCAAGGCAGGTCATTAGCATTTGTACAAAAGTTAGCATTTCACTGTCTATGACTAGTGCACTAGCACTTTTACCTAAAGTTAGCTTTTACCTAATTTTCTCATTAATTAGACATGTTTAGTATACTGAATAGAGTAGTAAAATTAAAACAACATGGTCGTGTTGCTCCACATGCTACTGCCAGCATTTAAGCTAACATTAGCATATTGGCTAATTTTAGCTTATGCATCAATTCTAACATAATGAATGGTACAACTACAGTTTATTAAACATGCTTCTGCCTCTCCACAGGTTATTGACTACGTTGCAGCTTTCTTTAGCATTAATGCTAATTTTTAACATCATAGCGCTGCGTCAAAGCCGACGGGCACACTTTGGCATGCCCCTTTAAAATTTCTGCAGGAATTTTCTAGTTATAAATATAATTTATTATTCTTCCGTTACCGTTAATGCGGCTCGTACCGCTGCATGCTGACCCACAAAAGTGGTATCAAAACGTGCGGCTCAATCCCGGCAAGTGAGCTATTACTTTTATTGGGGATTGGAGTTAAAATGATTACATAAATTAATAAAAACGAAAAAATTTGAGATTTTGTGTCTCACAGAATCAGTAATCTTTCTCTATGAAACACACACACAGGACTGTTTATGGCTGACTCAAAAACCCTTTTTAAATCCCCCTCACAGGCATAAATATCGCCCTATTGGTCTGAAAGTTGGTCATAACATAGATACACATGCCTGCTCATGTACAATGTTTACAAAAATTTGCTAGGGCTTATGCTTTTTGTCAGGGTCCTTCAGACTGACGCCTGGTGTCTCCCAAGTATAGAAACTGTGTCTGAAGAGGATTTTCCCGCTCTTTGGCTCTCACAGCTGCAGGGGATTAATTACCATAGCAACAGAAGAACAGAGTGTCTGGAACTGCAGCTCCCCAGGACTGCACTGTAGGGTTTACTGGTATTTACAACTGCTTGTGTTTTCAGCATTATACTACTGATTCAAGACTATAACCATTACACATATGTCCGCGCATGTTAAAATCTGACATAAATAAGAATAAATAGCTGATTAAAAGTCTATGGACAGAAAATAACGTCGCTGCTCCTTTAAGGAACCAGCGGCACAGACGCAGCGCCTGTGATGCTACAGATCACAAACCTGACAGAGAGCGGAAGAGTAGTCGTAGGAAAAGAGCGGTGATGCTCAGCAAGGCAGGTCATTAGCATTTGTACAAAAGTTAGCATTTCACTGTCTATGACTAGTGCACTAGCACTTTTACCTAAAGTTAGCTTTTACCTAATTTTCTCATTAATTAGAAATGTTTAGTATACTGAATAGAGTAGTAAAATTAAAACAACATGGTCGTGTTGCTCCACATCCTACTGCCAGCATTTGAGCTAACATTAGCATATTGGCTAATTTTAGCATATGCATCAATTTTAACATAATGAATGGTACAAGTACAGATTATTCTACATGCTTCTGCCTCTCCACAGGTTATTGACTACGTTGCAGCTTTCTTTAGCATTAATGCTAATTTTTAGTATAAAAACACTGGCTCAAAGCCGACGGGCACACTTTGGCATGCCCCTTTAAAATTTCTGCAGGAATTTTCTAGTTATTATATATTTATTCTTCCGTCACCGTTAATGCGGCTCGTACCGCTGTGTGCCCACCCACAAAAGTGGTATCAAAACGTGCGGCTCGTACCCGAGAAGGGAGCTATTACTTTTATTGGGGATTGGAGTTAAAATGATTACATAAATTAATAAAAACTAAAAAATTTGAGATTTTGTGTCTCACAGAATCAGTAATCTTTCTCTATGAAACACACACACAGGACTGTTTATGGCTGACTCAAAAACCCTTTTTAAATCCCCCTCACAGGCATAAATATCGCCCTATTGGTCTGAAAGTTGGTCATAACATAGATACACATGCCTGCTCATGTACAATGTTTACAAAAATTTGCTAGGGCTTATGCTTTTTGTCAGGGTCCTTCAGACTGACGCCTGGTGTCTCCCAAGTATAGAAACTGTGTCTGAAGAGGATTTTCCCGCTCTTTGGCTCTCACAGCTGCAGGGGATTAATTACCATAGCAACAGAAGAACAGAGTGTCTGGAACTGCAGCTCCCCAGGACTGCACTGTAGGGTTTTCTGGTATTTACAACTGCTTGTGTTTTCAGCATTATACTACTGATTCAAGACTATAACCATTACACATATGTCCCCCCATGTTAAAATCTGACATAAATAAGAATAAATAGCTGATTAAAAGTCTATGGACAGAAAATAACGTCGCTGCTCCTTTAAGGAACCAGCGGCACAGACGCAGCGCCTGCGATGCTACAGATCACAAACCTGACAGAGAGCGGAAGAGGATTCGTAGGAAAAGAGCGGTGATGCTCAGCAAGGCAGGTCATTAGCATTTGTACAAAAGTTAGCATTTCACTGTCTATGACTAGTGCACTAGCACTTTTACCTAAAGTTAGCTTTTACCTAATTTTCTCATTAATTAGAAATGTTTAGTATACTGAATAGAGTAGTAAAATTAAAACAACATGGTCGTGTTGCTCCACATCCTACTGCCAGCATTTGAGCTAACATTAGCATATTGGCTAATTTTAGCATATGCATCAATTTTAACATAATGAATGGTACAAGTACAGATTATTCTACATGCTTCTGCCTCTCCACAGGTTATTGACTACGTTGCAGCTTTCTTTAGCATTAATGCTAATTTTTAGTATAAAAACAATGGCTCAAAGCCGACGGGCACACTTTGGCATGCCCCTTTAAAATTTCTGCAGGAATTTTCTAGTTATATATTTATTCTTCCGTCACCGTTAATGCGGCTCGTACCGCTGCGTACCCACCCACAAAAGTGGTATCAAAACGTGCGGCTCGTACCCGAGAAGGGAGCTATTACTTTTATTGGGGATTGGAGTTAAAATGATTACATAAATTAATAAAAACGAAAAAATTTGAGATTTTGTGTCTCACAGAATCAGTAATCTTTCTCTATGAAACACACACACAGGACTGTTTATGGCTGACTCAAAAACCCTTTTTAAATCCCCCTCACAGGCATAAATATCGCCCTATTGATCTGAAAGTTGGTCATAACATAGATACACATGCCTGCTCATGTACAATGTTTACAAAAATTTGCTAGGGCTTATGCTTTTTGTCAGGGTCCTTCAGACTGACGCCTGGTGTCTCCCAAGTATAGAAACTGTGTCTGAAGAGCATTTTCCCGCTCTTTGGCTCTCACAGCTGCAGGGGATTAATTACCATAGCAACAGAAGAACACAGTGTCTGGAACTGCAGCTACCCAGGACTGCACTGTAGAGTTTACTGGTATTTACAACTTCTTGTGTTTTCAGCATTATACTACTGATTCAAGACTATAACCATTACACATATGTCCCCCCATGTTAAAATCTGACATAAATAAGAATAAATAGTTGATTAAAAGTCTGTGGACAGAAAATAACGTCGCTGCTCCTTTAAGGAACCAGCGGCACAGACGCGGCGCCTGGGTGATGCTACAGATCACAAACCTGACAGAGAGCAGAAGAGGATTCGTAGGAAAAGAGCGGTGATGAACGGAAACGCTTAATATAGTTGAGAAAACATAAATTACCTGGTCGAAAACTGACTGGGATTTAATGAGAACTAAGTTACATCGGTTTTGGTGAGTTTTGTTTTTATTTTCTTACATTTTCATCGTGTTGTACTTTTCCTTTTAGCAGAGAGCTAAGGCTAAAAACGTAGCCGTTTGCAAGGAAATACTCCGTCATAAACTGTTATCAGGTTAATATATAAACTGTTATCCGGGTAATATATTGGGTTTATGAAGAATTTATTTGAATAATTTCAGGATTTAAAAAGACTTTTTTCGTGTTTGTGACCTGTTACACAGGTCAGGTTTTTTTGTTGGTTGGAAGCTTGGTCGGAGCAAGGATTGGTCTGCCATGTGTGACGCAAGTAATGACAGACAACATGCTACTGATGCTCCAATAGCATTCATGCTATTGTTAGCATTTTGGCTCATTTTAGCTTATGCAACATACTAAAATGAGCAAAAATGCTCATACTACCGTACGAGTACAGCTTAAGAAAACATGCTTCTGACTCCCCGCAGGTTATTGACCACACTGAAGCTTTCTTAAGCATGATTGCTTAATGCTAATTTTTAACATCATAACGCTGCGTCAAAGCCGACGGGCACACTTTGGCATGCCCCTTTAAAATTTCTGCAGGAATTTTCTAGTTAGGGGCATGCCATAGCAATGCATAAGGAGAGCAGTACTGACTTGCGAAGCAAGTCAGTACTGCCTCCATGCATTGCATGGCAGGCACCTATTGTTCTACACCCAATAGAACGCCTCTTTATTATTATTATTATATATTTATTCTTCCGTCACCGTTAATGCGGCTCGTACCGCTGTGTGCCCACCCACAAAAGTGGTATCAAAACGTGCGGCTCGTACCCGAGAAGGGAGCTATTACTTTTATTGGGGATTGGAGTTAAAATGATTACATAAATTAATAAAAACTAAAAAATTTGAGATTTTGTGTCTCACAGAATCAGTAATCTTTCTCTATGAAACACACACACAGGACTGTTTATGGCTGACTCAAAAACCCTTTTTAAATCCCCCTCACAGGCATAAATATCGCCCTATTGGTCTGAAAGTTGGTCATAACATAGATACACATGCCTGCTCATGTACAATGTTTACAAAAATTTGCTAGGGCTTATGCTTTTTGTCAGGGTCCTTCAGACTGACGCCTGGTGTCTCCCAAGTATAGAAACTGTGTCTGAAGAGGATTTTCCCGCTCTTTGGCTCTCACAGCTGCAGGGGATTAATTACCATAGCAACAGAAGAACAGAGTGTCTGGAACTGCAGCTCCCCAGGACTGCACTGTAGGGTTTTCTGGTATTTACAACTGCTTGTGTTTTCAGCATTATACTACTGATTCAAGACTATAACCATTACACATATGTCCCCCCATGTTAAAATCTGACATAAATAAGAATAAATAGCTGATTAAAAGTCTATGGACAGAAAATAACGTCGCTGCTCCTTTAAGGAACCAGCGGCACAGACGCAGCGCCTGCGATGCTACAGATCACAAACCTGACAGAGAGCGGAAGAGGATTCGTAGGAAAAGAGCGGTGATGCTCAGCAAGGCAGGTCATTAGCATTTGTACAAAAGTTAGCATTTCACTGTCTATGACTAGTGCACTAGCACTTTTACCTAAAGTTAGCTTTTACCTAATTTTCTCATTAATTAGAAATGTTTAGTATACTGAATAGAGTAGTAAAATTAAAACAACATGGTCGTGTTGCTCCACATCCTACTGCCAGCATTTGAGCTAACATTAGCATATTGGCTAATTTTAGCATATGCATCAATTTTAACATAATGAATGGTACAAGTACAGATTATTCTACATGCTTCTGCCTCTCCACAGGTTATTGACTACGTTGCAGCTTTCTTTAGCATTAATGCTAATTTTTAGTATAAAAACAATGGCTCAAAGCCGACGGGCACACTTTGGCATGCCCCTTTAAAATTTCTGCAGGAATTTTCTAGTTATATATTTATTCTTCCGTCACCGTTAATGCGGCTCGTACCGCTGCGTACCCACCCACAAAAGTGGTATCAAAACGTGCGGCTCGTACCCGAGAAGGGAGCTATTACTTTTATTGGGGATTGGAGTTAAAATGATTACATAAATTAATAAAAACGAAAAAATTTGAGATTTTGTGTCTCACAGAATCAGTAATCTTTCTCTATGAAACACACACACAGGACTGTTTATGGCTGACTCAAAAACCCTTTTTAAATCCCCCTCACAGGCATAAATATCGCCCTATTGATCTGAAAGTTGGTCATAACATAGATACACATGCCTGCTCATGTACAATGTTTACAAAAATTTGCTAGGGCTTATGCTTTTTGTCAGGGTCCTTCAGACTGACGCCTGGTGTCTCCCAAGTATAGAAACTGTGTCTGAAGAGCATTTTCCCGCTCTTTGGCTCTCACAGCTGCAGGGGATTAATTACCATAGCAACAGAAGAACACAGTGTCTGGAACTGCAGCTACCCAGGACTGCACTGTAGTGTTTACTGGTATTTACAACTTCTTGTGTTTTCAGCATTATACTACTGATTCAAGACTATAACCATTACACATATGTCCCCCCATGTTAAAATCTGACATAAATAAGAATAAATAGTTGATTAAAAGTCTGTGGACAGAAAATAACGTCGCTGCTCCTTTAAGGAACCAGCGGCACAGACGCGGCGCCTGGGTGATGCTACAGATCACAAACCTGACAGAGAGCAGAAGAGGATTCGTAGGAAAAGAGCGGTGATGAACGGAAACGCTTAATATAGTTGAGAAAACATAAATTACCTGGTCGAAAACTGACTGGGATTTAATGAGAACTAAGTTACATCGGTTTTGGTGAGTTTTGTTTTTATTTTCTTACATTTTCATCGTGTTGTACTTTTCCTTTTAGCAGAGAGCTAAGGCTAAAAACGTAGCCGTTTGCAAGGAAATACTCCGTCATAAACTGTTATCAGGTTAATATATAAACTGTTATCCGGGTAATATATTGGGTTTATGAAGAATTTATTTGAATAATTTCAGGATTTAAAAAGACTTTTTTCGTGTTTGTGACCTGTTACACAGGTCAGGTTTTTTTGTTGGTTGGAAGCTTGGTCGGAGCAAGGATTGGTCTGCCATGTGTGACGCAAGTAATGACAGACAACATGCTACTGATGCTCCAATAGCATTCATGCTATTGTTAGCATTTTGGCTCATTTTAGCTTATGCAACATACTAAAATGAGCAAAAATGCTCATACTACCGTACGAGTACAGCTTAAGAAAACATGCTTCTGACTCCCCGCAGGTTATTGACCACACTGAAGCTTTCTTAAGCATGATTGCTTAATGCTAATTTTTAACATCATAACGCTGCGTCAAAGCCGACGGGCACACTTTGGCATGCCCCTTTAAAATTTCTGCAGGAATTTTCTAGTTAGGGGCATGCCATAGCAATGCATAAGGAGAGCAGTACTGACTTGCGAAGCAAGTCAGTACTGCCTCCATGCATTGCATGGCAGGCACCTATTGTTCTACACCCAATAGAACGCCTCTTTATTATTATTATTATATATTTATTCTTCCGTCACCGTTAATGCGGCTCGTACCGCTGTGTGCCCACCCACAAAAGTGGTATCAAAACGTGCGGCTCGTACCCGAGAAGGGAGCTATTACTTTTATTGGGGATTGGAGTTAAAATGATTACATAAATTAATAAAAACTAAAAAATTTGAGATTTTGTGTCTCACAGAATCAGTAATCTTTCTCTATGAAACACACACACAGGACTGTTTATGGCTGACTCAAAAACCCTTTTTAAATCCCCCTCACAGGCATAAATATCGCCCTATTGGTCTGAAAGTTGGTCATAACATAGATACACATGCCTGCTCATGTACAATGTTTACAAAAATTTGCTAGGGCTTATGCTTTTTGTCAGGGTCCTTCAGACTGACGCCTGGTGTCTCCCAAGTATAGAAACTGTGTCTGAAGAGGATTTTCCCGCTCTTTGGCTCTCACAGCTGCAGGGGATTAATTACCATAGCAACAGAAGAACAGAGTGTCTGGAACTGCAGCTCCCCAGGACTGCACTGTAGGGTTTTCTGGTATTTACAACTGCTTGTGTTTTCAGCATTATACTACTGATTCAAGACTATAACCATTACACATATGTCCCCCATGTTAAAATCTGACATAAATAAGAATAAATAGCTGATTAAAAGTCTATGGACAGAAAATAACGTCGCTGCTCCTTTAAGGAACCAGCGGCACAGACGCAGCGCCTGCGATGCTACAGATCACAAACCTGACAGAGAGCGGAAGAGGATTCGTAGGAAAAGAGCGGTGATGCTCAGCAAGGCAGGTCATTAGCATTTGTACAAAAGTTAGCATTTCACTGTCTATGACTAGTGCACTAGCACTTTTACCTAAAGTTAGCTTTTACCTAATTTTCTCATTAATTAGAAATGTTTAGTATACTGAATAGAGTAGTAAAATTAAAACAACATGGTCGTGTTGCTCCACATCCTACTGCCAGCATTTGAGCTAACATTAGCATATTGGCTAATTTTAGCATATGCATCAATTTTAACATAATGAATGGTACAAGTACAGATTATTCTACATGCTTCTGCCTCTCCACAGGTTATTGACTACGTTGCAGCTTTCTTTAGCATTAATGCTAATTTTTAGTATAAAAACACTGGCTCAAAGCCGACGGGCACACTTTGGCATGCCCCTTTAAAATTTCTGCAGGAATTTTCTAGTTAGGGGCATGCCATAGCAATGCATAAGTGGAGCAGTACTGACTTGCGAAGCAAGTCAGTACTGCCTCCATGCATTGCATGGCAGGCACCTATTGTTCTACACCCAATAGAACGCCTCTTTATTATTTATTATTCTTCCATCACCGTTAATGCGGCTCGTACCGCTGCGTGCCCACCCACAAAAGTGGTATCAAATCGTGCGGCTCGAGGCCGGCATTATTGCTATTATTTTTATTGGGGATCGGAGTTAAAATGATTACATAAATTAATAAAAACGAAAAAATTTGAGATTTTGTGTCTCACAGAATCAGTAATCTTTCTCTATGAAACACACACACAGGACTGTTTATGGCTGACTCAAAAACCCTTTTTAAATCCCCCTCACAGGCATAAATATCGCCCTATTGGTCTGAAAGTTGGTCATAACATAGATACACATGCATGCTCATGTACAATGTTTACAAAAATTTGCTAGGGCTTATGCTTTTTGTCAGGGTCCTTCAGACTGACGCCTGGTGTCTCCCAAGTATAGAAACTGTGTCTGAAGAGGATTTTCCCGCTCTTTGGCTCTCACAGCTGCAGGGGATTAATTACCATAGCAACAGAAGAACACAGTGTCTGGAACTGCAGCTCCCCAGGACTGCACTGTAGGGTTTACTGGTATTTACAACTGCTTGTGTTTTCAGCATTATACTACTGATTCAAGACTATAACCATTACACATATGTCCCCCCATGTTAAAATCTGACATAAATAAGAATAAATAGTTGATTAAAAGTCTATGGACAGAAAATAACGTCGCTGCTCCTTTAAGGAACCAGCGGCACAGACGCAGCGCCTGCGATGCTACAGATCACAAACCTGACAGAGAGAGCAGAAGAGGATTCGTAGGAAAAGAGCGGTGATGCTCAGCAAGGCAGGTCATTAGCATTTGTACAAAAGTTAGCATTTCACTGTCTATGACTAGTGCACTAGCACTTTTACCTAAAGTTAGCTTTTACCTAATTTTCTCATTAATTAGACATGTTTAGTATACTGAATAGAGTAGTAAAATTAAAACAACATGGTCGTGTTGCTCCACATGCTACTGCCAGCATTTAAGCTAACATTAGCATATTGGCTAATTTTAGCTTATGCATCAATTCTAACATAATGAATGGTACAACTACAGTTTATTAAACATGCTTCTGCCTCTCCACAGGTTATTGACTACGTTGCAGCTTTCTTTAGCATTAATGCTAATTTTTAACATCATAGCGCTGCGTCAAAGCCGACGGGCACACTTTGGCATGCCCCTTTAAAATTTCTGCAGGAATTTTCTAGTTAGGGGCATGCCATAGCAATGCATAAGGAGAGCAGTACTGACTTGCGAAGCAAGTCAGTACTGCCTCCATGCATTGCATGGCAGGCACCTATTGTTCTACACCCAATAGAATGTCTGTTTATTAGGGGCATGCCATAGCAATGCATAAGGAGAGCAGTACTGACTTGCGAAGCAAGTCAGTACTGCCTCCATGCATTGCATGGCAGGCACCTATTGTTCTACACCTAATAGAATGTCTCTTTATTAGGGGCATGCCATAGCAATGCATAAGGAGAGCAGTACTGACTTGCGAAGCAAGTCAGTACTGCCTCCATGCATTGCATGGCAGGCACCTATTGTTCTACACCCAATAGAACGCCTCTTTATTATTTATTATTCTTCCATCACCGTTAATGCGGCTCGTACCGCTGCGTGCCCACCCACAAAAGTGGTATCAAATCGTGCGGCTCGAGGCCGGCATTATTGCTATTATTTTTATTGGGGATCGGAGTTAAAATGATTACATAAATTAATAAAAACGAAAAAATTTGAGATTTTGTGTCTCACAGAATCAGTAATCTTTCTCTATGAAACACACACACAGGACTGTTTATGGCTGACTCAAAAACCCTTTTTAAATCCCCCTCACAGGCATAAATATCGCCCTATTGGTCTGAAAGTTGGTCATAACATAGATACACATGCATGCTCATGTACAATGTTTACAAAAATTTGCTAGGGCTTATGCTTTTTGTCAGGGTCCTTCAGACTGACGCCTGGTGTCTCCCAAGTATAGAAACTGTGTCTGAAGAGGATTTTCCCGCTCTTTGGCTCTCACAGCTGCAGGGGATTAATTACCATAGCAACAGAAGAACACAGTGTCTGGAACTGCAGCTCCCCAGGACTGCACTGTAGGGTTTACTGGTATTTACAACTGCTTGTGTTTTCAGCATTATACTACTGATTCAAGACTATAACCATTACACATATGTCCCCCATGTTAAAATCTGACATAAATAAGAATAAATAGTTGATTAAAAGTCTATGGACAGAAAATAACGTCGCTGCTCCTTTAAGGAACCAGCGGCACAGACGCAGCGCCTGCGATGCTACAGATCACAAACCTGACAGAGAGAGCAGAAGAGGATTCGTAGGAAAAGAGCGGTGATGCTCAGCAAGGCAGGTCATTAGCATTTGTACAAAAGTTAGCATTTCACTGTCTATGACTAGTGCACTAGCACTTTTACCTAAAGTTAGCTTTTACCTAATTTTCTCATTAATTAGACATGTTTAGTATACTGAATAGAGTAGTAAAATTAAAACAACATGGTCGTGTTGCTCCACATGCTACTGCCAGCATTTAAGCTAACATTAGCATATTGGCTAATTTTAGCTTATGCATCAATTCTAACATAATGAATGGTACAACTACAGTTTATTAAACATGCTTCTGCCTCTCCACAGGTTATTGACTACGTTGCAGCTTTCTTTAGCATTAATGCTAATTTTTAACATCATAGCGCTGCGTCAAAGCCGACGGGCACACTTTGGCATGCCCCTTTAAAATTTCTGCAGGAATTTTCTAGTTATTCCATATTTTTCTTCCGTTACCGTTAATGCGGCTCGTACCGCTGCGTGCCCACCCACAAAAGTGGTATCAAAACGTGTGGCTCGACCCCGGCATTGGAGCTATTATTTTTATTGGGGATCGGAGTTACGACGGCGACGTAAAAAGCGAAAAACGAGCGAAATTTCCAACTGCCGAAACGTTAGAGTGTAACTAAAACCCTCTGCCGCTTTTTAGAGTGAGGAACAGAGTGGAATTTTGACCCAAAAATAATTTTGAAATCGCTCTCATGGCCGCAAAACTTGTGCTATTGGTATGAAAGTTGGTCAGGAAATAGCACCGCATGTCTGCTCCGGTAAAATGTTTTCAAAACTTTTCTAGGGCTTACGGTTTTCTGTCCAGGTGCTTCAGAGCAAAGTGATGGGACATGACCAACTGACGCTCCTCCTCAGTGTTTAATATAGGTTTTTGAAACCTATCCCCAGTGTTTTATATAGATTTTTGAAAAATTACTCAGCTTAGTGCACACCATAGCAAAGCAAGGCAGTACATTTACATCAGTCTTTCCTACAATGAGCATTTTAGTTATTTTTTTCTCTCAGGTTAGTGGACTGCCTTGCGAAGCAAGGCAGTACATTTACCTCATTTTTAAAAAAATGAGCATTATAGCTATTTTTTTCTCTCAGGTTAGTGGACTGCCTTGCGAAGCAAGGCAGTACATTTACCTCATTTTTAAAAAAATGAGCATTATAGCTATTTTTTTCTCTCAGGTTAGTGGACTGCCTTGCGAAGCAAGGCAGTACATTTACCTCATTTTTAAAAAAATGAGCATTATAGCTATTTTTTTCTCTCAGGTTAGTACATTTACATCAGTCTTTCTTAAAATAAGAATTTTAGCTATTTTTGCTGTCAATTTACACAGACCACTGAAGTGGACACTAATGCATCATAAAATACAATATCAATCACTTGCCATCACCTGCAAATGCAAGAACATTTTTTTTAAAAATCCAATATTGCTGACAGACAAAAAAGCATGCTGATTGGTTCTTTCTTCTGCTGAAGACAACTCCTGCAGGTAAAAAAAATATTGTTACATCATATAACCCCTAAAGAACAATACTACTGATGCATTTTTGAAATAATAACTTTGTATTTGGGGAAAATTACAATTGATCACAAAAAAATTAAATTAAATCTTTTTTTTAAAAAAAAGATTTAATTTAAAAATTACTGAGCTCTGCACACACCATATTTCTCTCATCAGTGCAATTACTGTGAATGACCTACAGATATGAATCACGGTACTATCGGAGACGACAAATAGCCCTCTCATACGCTTCAAACGGTTTTCGGATCGGCCTTACGGATCTTGAATGGGAAGGGGTCGTTCAGTGTGCTTGTTTTAGTGAAACTGGCTGGCTCAAACAGATAGAATTGTCTCCCCCTGTGTGTCTCTCTTACAGCTGGCACCCTGTGGCCTATTTACCATAGCAACCGAACATGGCAACAGCTCCTGGGTCAGATAGCAAACATTCTATGGCAAACATACAGTTAAAGCAGAGGGCTACTATTTAAGTGGTTTAACACAACCACTGTTAAACATTGGATTAGTGTGGCCATTTACAATGAAGCTTAATAAATTTTTCAAAATAAAAGCCTTGATCATTTTTACATCCCGCAAATTGCTCTACTGGTGATTTAAAAACTGGTGTTACCAAATTACTGTTACAGACTGGATTAGTGTAGCCATTGATAATGACGCTTACTGAAAATTTCAAAATAAAAGCTTTGGCCATTTTTAAATCAAGCAATTGTTCTTTTGGGCCTTACATGACTGGTTTAACCAAACCACTGTTACACATTGAATTAGTGTGGTCATTAAAATGAAGCTAACTGAAACTTTCAAAATAAAAACCTGTATATTCCTCTCACATGAGTGTACCGCCGTAGGCGGTGCATTAATTTTTAGCTTTTTTGACCTTTTTATCGCTCAGGATAGTGAACTGCCTTGCGCAGCAAGGCAGTTCAATAACACTAGCACAAACTTTAGCATTTCACCCCCCTTGACTATATGCTTCAAACTGTTTTTGGATCACTCTTGCAGTTCCTCAACAGGAAGGAGATGTTTGGACTGCTTTGTTCAGAAAAACTAACTGCTACAAACAGTTAGAAACAGTCTGCATATTCCTCTCAGGATAGTGTACCGCCATAGGCGGTGGAATAATATTTGCATTGTTAAGTTTCCTTTTCTCAGGTTATCGAATTACCTGAGAAAAGGTATATTAACACAAAGAATAGCACTTCACAGCCTAGTGCATTGCCTTGGTCAGCACACACACAGGATTAATTACTATAGAAGAATTACAACATGGCGGAACTCTCAGATACCACACAATAGGGCTGAGCTGGGATTTAGAACTACTTGCTGTTTTGGGCATTATATAGCTGGACTGTTACACGTTGGATTAATGTGGCCATTAATCCAATGTGTAACAATTATGAAGCTTACTAAAAATGTCAAAATAAAAGTCTTGACATTTTTCACATCAGGTAATTGCTCTTTTGTGTTTTATGTGACTGGTTTAAACAAACTACTGTTACACATTGAATTGGTGAGGTTGTTAAAATGAAGCTTACTGAAAATTTCAAATTAAAAGTCTGCATATTCCTCAACTTTTAGTGCACCGCCGTAGGCGTTGGAATAATATTAGCGTTTTTTTATGTTATTTATTTCTCAGGATAGTGAACTGCCTTGCGCAGCAAGGCAATTCATTAGCATTTGTACAAAAGTTAGCATTTCACTGTCTTTGACTAGTGCACTAGCACTTTTATCTATAGTTAGCTTTTAGCTAATTTTCTCATTAATTAGACATGTTTAGTATACTGAATGGAGTAGTAAAATTAAAACAACATGGTCCTGTTGCTCCACATGCTACTGCCAGCATTTAAGCTAACATTAGCATATTGGCTAATTTTAGCTTATGCATCAGTTTTAACATAAGGAATGGTACAAGTACAGCTTAGTCAACATGCTTCTGCCTCTCCACAGGTTATTGACTACGTTGCAGCTTTCTTTAGCATTAATGCTAATTTTTAGCATAAAAACACTGGCTCAAAGCCGACGGGCACACTTTGGCATGCCCCTTTAAAATTTCTGCAGGAATTTTCTAGTTATTATAACATCTTCTTCCATTACCGTTAATGCGGCTCGTACCGCTGCATGCCCACCCACAAAAGTGGTATCAAAACGTGCGGCTCGTACCCGAGAAGGGAGCTATTACTTTTATTGGGGATCGGAGTTACGATGGCGACGTAAAAAGCGAAAAACGAGCGAAATTTCCAACTGCCGAAACCCTAGAGTGTAACTGAAACCAACTGCCGCTTTTTAGAGTGAGAAACAGGGTGGAATTTTGACCCAAAAATAATTTTGAAATCGCTCTCATGGCTGCAAAACTTGTGCTATTGGTATGAAAGTTGGTCAGGAAATAGCACCGCATGCCTGCTCCGGTGAAATGTTTTCAAAATTTCTCTAGGGCTTACGGTTTTCTGTCCAGGTGCTTCAGAGCAAAGTTATGGGACATGACCAACTGACGCTTCATCCCCAGTGTTTTATATAGGTTTTTGAGTTATTACAGAAGGAGGGTGAACAGAATGTTATATCTGCAGGCAGGGCAGAGTTTTCTGGGCATTATATCACTGGTTTAACCCAACCACTGTTACACATTGGATTAGTGTGGCCATTTAAAATTAAGCTTACTGAAAATTTCATGATAAAAGCCTGTATATTTCTATGCAGCCAAACTAACTCCTAACTAAAGCCTTGACATGTTTCACATCAGGTCATTACTCTTTTGGCCTTTATGTGACTGGTTTAAACAAACTACTGTAACACTATGATTTGGTGTGGTAGTTAAAATGAAGTTTACTGAAAGTTTCAAAATAAAAGTCTGCATATTCCTCACGTTAGTGCACCGCCTACGGCGGTGCAATAATATTCAGCTTTTTTTACCTTTTTTTTTGCTCAGGATAGTGAACTGCCTTGCGCAGCAAGGCAGTTCATTAACATTAGCACAAACATTTGCATTTGACCCGCCATTTTAGTGCACCGCCGTAGGCGGTGCAATAATATTAAACTTTTTTGTTATTTATTTGTCAGGATAGTAAACTGCCTTGCGCAGCAAGCCTTGACATTTTTCAATGACTCTTTTGGCCTTTTTGTGACTGGTTTAAACAAACTACTGTTACACATTGAAATGGTAAGGTAGTTAAAATGAAGCTTAATGAAAGTTTCAAAATAAAAGTGCATACTTCCCTGAGGTTAGTGCACCGCCGTAGGCAAAGAATGCCTGCTCCGGTAAAATGTTTTCGAAATTTCTCTAGGTCTTACGGTTTTCTGTCCAGGTGCTTCAGAGTAAAGTGATGGGAAATGACCAACTGACGCTCCTCCTCAGTGTTTAATATAGGTTTTTGAAAAATTACTGAGCTCTGCACACACAATATTTCTCTCATCAGTGCAATTCCTGTGAATGACCTACAGATATGAATCACGGTACTATCGGAGACGACAAATAGCCCTCTCATACGCTTCAAACGGTTTTCGGATCGGCCTTACGGATCTTGAATGGGAAGGGGTCGTTCAGTGTGCTTGTTTTAGTGAAACTGGCTGGTTCAAACAGATAGAATTGTCTCCCCCTGTGTGTCTCTCTTACAGCTGGCACCCTGTGGCCTATTTACCATAGCAACCGAACATGGCAACAGCTCCTGAGTCAGATAGCAAACATTCTATGGCAAACATACAGTTAAAGCAGAGGGCTACAATTTAAGTGGTTTAACACACCCACTGTTAAACATTGGATTAGTGTGGCCATTTACAATGAAGCTTAATAAATTTTTCAAAATAAAAGCCTTGATCATTTTTACATCCTGCAATTGCTCTACTGGTGATTTAAAAACTGGTGTTACCAAATTACTGTTACAGACTGGATTAGTGTAGCCATTGATAATGACGCTTACTGAAAATTTCAAAATAAAAGCTTTGGCCATTTTTACATCAAGCAATTGTTCTTTTGGGCCTTACATGACTGGTTTAACCAAACCACTGTTACACATTGAATTAGTGTGGTCATTAAAATGAAGCTAATTGAAACTTTCAAAATAAAAACTTGTATATTCCTCTCACATGAGTGCACCGCCCGCTCAGGATAGTGAACTGCCTTGCGCAGCAAAGCAGTTCAATAACACTAGCACAAACTTTAGCATTTCACCCCCCTTGACTATATGCTTCAAACAGTTTTTGGATCACTCTTGCAGTTCCTGAACAGGAAGGAGATGTTTGGACTGCTTTGTTCAGAAAAACTAACAGTTAGAATTCTGTTTCTCTCTTTAGGTCTCACTCACATGATAGTTGAGCTGCTCTTTAGAACTACAATGACTGAAGGTCAGAACTACAACATGGCGGAACTCCCAAATATCACATAGGGATGAGCTGGCATTTAGATCTACTTGCTGTTTTGGTCATTATATTGGTGGAATATACAAACCACAGTTACACATTGGATAAGTGTGGCTAATTGAAATGAAGCTTACTAAAAATTTCAAAATAAAAGCCCCGACATTTTTCACATCAGGTTATTGGTCTTTTGGGCTTTATGGGACTGGTTTAAACAAACCAGACTTGCACATTGAATTAGCGTGGTCCTTAAAATGAAGCTTACTGAAACTTTCAAAATAAAAGCCTGCATACTCCTCTCATGTCAGTGCACTGCCATAGGCGGTGCAAGAACTTTTTTTTTAACCTTTTTTTTCTCAGTATATTAGCACAAAGAGTAGCACTTCATTGCCCCCTAGTGCATTGCCTTGGTCAGCACACACACAGCAGTTGGCTGAGGATTAATTACTATAGAAGAACTACAACATGGTGGAACTCTCAGATACCACACATTAGGGCTGAGCTGGCATTTAGAACTACTTGCTGTTTTGGGCATTATATAGCTGGACTGTTACACATTGGATTAATGTGGCCATTAATCCAATGTGTAACAATTATGAAGCTTACTAAAAATTTCAAAATAAAAGCCTTGACATTTTTCACATCAGGTAATTGCTCTTTTGTGCTTTATGCGCATAGTTTAAACAAACTACTGTTACACATTAAATTGGTGAGGTAGTTAAAATGAAGCTTACTGAAAATTTCAAATTAAAAGTCTGTATATTCCTCAACTTTTAGTCCACCGCCGTAGGCGGTGCAATAATATTAGTGTTTTTTATGTTATTTCTCAGGATAGTGACAGTTCATTAGCATTAGTACAAAAGTTATCATTTCACTGTCTTTCACTAATACACTAGCATTTTCACCTAAAGTTAGCTTTTAGCCAATTTTCTCATTAATTAGACATGTTTAGTGTGCTGAATATAGTAGTAAAATTAAAACAACATTGTCCTGTTGCTCCACATGCTACTGCCAGCATTTAAGCTAACATTAGCATATTGGCTAATTTTAACTCATGCATCAATTTTAACATAATGAATGGTACAACTACAGCTTATTCAACATGCTTCTGCCTCTCCACAGTTAATTGACTACGTTGCAGCTTTCTTTAGCATTAATGCTAATTTTTAACATCATAACACTGCGTCAAAGCCGACGGGCACACTTTGGCATGCCCCTTTAAAATTTCTGCAGGAATTTTCTAGTTATATATTTATTCTTCCGTCACCGTTAATGCGGCTCGTACCGCTGCGTACCCACCCACAAAAGTGGTATCAAAACGTGCGGCTCGTACCCGAGAAGGGAGCTATTACTTTTATTGGGGATTGGAGTTAAAATGATTACATAAATTAATAAAAACGAAAAAATTTGAGATTTTGTGTCTCACAGAATCAGTAATCTTTCTCTATGAAACACACACACAGGACTGTTTATGGCTGACTCAAAAACCCTTTTTAAATCCCCCTCACAGGCATAAATATCGCCCTATTGATCTGAAAGTTGGTCATAACATAGATACACATGCCTGCTCATGTACAATGTTTACAAAAATTTGCTAGGGCTTATGCTTTTTGTCAGGGTCCTTCAGACTGACGCCTGGTGTCTCCCAAGTATAGAAACTGTGTCTGAAGAGCATTTTCCCGCTCTTTGGCTCTCACAGCTGCAGGGGATTAATTACCATAGCAACAGAAGAACACAGTGTCTGGAACTGCAGCTACCCAGGACTGCACTGTAGGGTTTACTGGTATTTACAACTTCTTGTGTTTTCAGCATTATACTACTGATTCAAGACTATAACCATTACACATATGTCCCCCCATGTTAAAATCTGACATAAATAAGAATAAATAGTTGATTAAAAGTCTGTGGACAGAAAATAACGTCGCTGCTCCTTTAAGGAACCAGCGGCACAGACGCGGCGCCTGGGTGATGCTACAGATCACAAACCTGACAGAGAGCAGAAGAGGATTCGTAGGAAAAGAGCGGTGATGAACGGAAACGCTTAATATAGTTGAGAAAACATAAATTACCTGGTCGAAAACTGACTGGGATTTAATGAGAACTAAGTTACATCGGTTTTGGTGAGTTTTGTTTTTATTTTCTTACATTTTCATCGTGTTGTACTTTTCCTTTTAGCAGAGAGCTAAGGCTAAAAACGTAGCCGTTTGCAAGGAAATACTCCGTCATAAACTGTTATCAGGTTAATATATAAACTGTTATCCGGGTAATATATTGGGTTTATGAAGAATTTATTTGAATAATTTCAGGATTTAAAAAGACTTTTTTCGTGTTTGTGACCTGTTACACAGGTCAGGTTTTTTTGTTGGTTGGAAGCTTGGTCGGAGCAAGGATTGGTCTGCCATGTGTGACGCAAGTAATGACAGACAACATGCTACTGATGCTCCAATAGCATTCATGCTATTGTTAGCATTTTGGCTCATTTTAGCTTATGCAACATACTAAAATGAGCAAAAATGCTCATACTACCGTACGAGTACAGCTTAAGAAAACATGCTTCTGACTCCCCGCAGGTTATTGACCACACTGAAGCTTTCTTAAGCATGATTGCTTAATGCTAATTTTTAACATCATAACGCTGCGTCAAAGCCGACGGGCACACTTTGGCATGCCCCTTTAAAATTTCTGCAGGAATTTTCTAGTTAGGGGCATGCCATAGCAATGCATAAGGAGAGCAGTACTGACTTGCGAAGCAAGTCAGTACTGCCTCCATGCATTGCATGGCAGGCACCTATTGTTCTACACCCAATAGAACGCCTCTTTATTATTATTATTAGGGGCATGCCATAGCAATGCATAAGGAGAGCAGTACTGACTTGCGAAGCAAGTCAGTACTGCCTCCATGCATTGCATGGCAGGCACCTATTGTTCTACACCCAATAGAATGTCTGTTTATTAGGGGCATGCCATAGCAATGCATAAGGAGAGCAGTACTGACTTGCGAAGCAAGTCAGTACTGCCTCCATGCATTGCATGGCAGGCACCTATTGTTCTACACCCAATAGAATGTCTCTTTATTATTATAAAAATAATTTATTATTCTTCCGTTACCGTTAATGCGGCTCGTACCGCTGCATGCCGACCCACAAAAGTGGTATCAAAACGTGCGGCTCAATCCCGGCAAGTGAGCTATTATTTTTATTGGGGATCGGAGTTACGACGGCGACGTAAAAAGCGAAAAACGAGCGAAATTTCCAACTGCCGAAGCGCAGAGTGTAACTGACACCAACTGCCGCTTTTTTAGAGTGAGAAACAGAGTGGAATTTTGACCCAAAAACAATTTTGAAATCGCTCTCATGGCCGCAAAACTTGTGCTATTGGTATGAAAGTTGGTCAGGAAATAGCACCGCATGTCTGCTCCGGTAAAATGTTTTCAAAATTTTTCTAGGGCTTACGGTTTTCTGTCCAGGTGCTTCAGAGCAAAGTGATGGGACATGACCAACTGACGCTCCTCCTCAGTGTTTAATATGGGTTTTTGAAAAATTACTGAGCTCACCACACACCATTTTTCTCTCATCAGTGCAATTATTGTGAATGACCTACAGATATGAATCACAGGACTATCAGAGACGACAAGTAGCCCTCTCATACGCTTCAAACGGTTTTTGGATCGGCATAACGGTTCCCGAACTGGAAGGGGTCGTTCAGACTGCTTTTTTCATGAAAAGTGACTGGGTGTTCTCAAAGTTGCATGAAGTGTCTCTCACACACACACAGCAGTTGGCAGAGGCTTGATCGCTATGGCAACTGCTGGTTTGGACTACAAGGTCTCTGTAGTTCTAAACATGGTGAAACACCTTAATGCAGAGGGTAGAGCAGAAGGTCAGAACTACAACATGGCGGATCATTCAGTTATTACAGAGGAGGGCTGAGCTGGAATGTAGAGCTACTTGCTGTTTTGGGCATTATATTGGTGGATTAACAAACCACTGTTACACATTGGATTAGTGTGTCTATTTAAAATGAAGCTTACTGAAAATTTCAAAATAAAAGCCCTGACATTTTTCACATCAGGTTATTGGTCTTTTGGGCTTTATGGGACTGGTTTAAACAAACCAGAGTTGCACATTGAATTAGCGTGGTCATTAAAATGAAGCTTACTGAAAGTTTCAAATTAAAAGTCTGCCTATTCCTCTAGTGTTAGTGCACCGCCGAAGGCGGTGCAATAATATTAGACTTTTTTATGTTATTTATTTCTCAAGATAGTGAACTGCCTTGCGCAGCAAGGCAGTTTATTAACATTAGCATTTCACCCCCTTTGACTATATGCTTCACACCGTTTTTGGATCACTCTAAAAGATCCTGAATAGGAAGGAGATGTTTGGACTGCTTTGTTCAGATAAATTAACTGCTTCAAACAGAATTCTGTTTCTCTCTTTGTGTCTCACTCACACGATAGTTGAGCTGCTCTTTAGAACTACAATGACTGAAGGTCAGAACTACTCTCAAATAGCACATAGGGATGAGCTGGCATTTAGACCTACTTGCTGTTTTGGGCATTATATAGCTGGACTGTTACACGTTGGAATAATGTGGCCATTAATCCAATGTGTAACAAAAGTGAAGCTTACTGAAAATTTCAAAATAAAAGCCTTGACATTTTTCACATCAGGTATTTCCTCTTTTGTGCTTTATGTGACTGGTTTAAACAAACTACTGTTACACATTGAATTGGTGTGGTAGTTAAAAAGAAGCTAACTGAAAGTTTCAAAATAAAAGTCTGCATATTCCTCACGTGTTAGTGCACCGCCGTAGGCGGTGCAATAATATTAGCTTTTTTTATGTTATTTACTTCTCAGGATAGTGAACTGCCTTGCGCAGCTCACTATCTGCGGTGTGAAGCATATAGTCAAAGGGGTGTGAAGCATATAGTCAAAGGGGGTGAAATGCTAATGTTTGTGCTAATGTTAATAAACTGCCTTGCTGCGCAAGGCAGTTCACTATCTTGAGAAATAAATAACATAAAAGTCTAATATTAGCATTTGTACAAAAGTTAGCATTTCACTGTCTTTAACTAGTGCACTAGCACTTTTACCTAAAGTTAGCTTTTAGCTAATTTTCTCATTTATTACACATGTTTAGTATACTGAATGGAGTAGTAAAATTAAAACAACATGGTCCTGTTGCTCCACATGCTACTGCCAGCATTTAAGCTAACATTAGCATATTGGCTAATTTTAGCTTATGCATCAATTTTAACATAATGAATGGTACAAGTACAGATTATTCTACATGCTTCTGCCTCTCCACAGGTTATTGACTACGTTGCAGCTTTCTTTAGCATTAATGCTAATTTTTAGCATAAAAACACTGGCTCAAAGCCGACGGGCACACTTTGGCATGCCCCTTTAAAATTTCTGCAGGAATTTTCTAGTTATTATAACATCTTCTTCCATTACCGTTAATGCGGCTCGTACCGCTGCGTGCCCACCCACAAAAGTGGTATCAAAACGTGCGGCTCGTACCCAAGAAGGGAGCTATTACTTTTATTGGGGATCGGAGTTAGGATGGCGACGTAAAAAGCGAAAAACGAGCAAAATTTCCAACTGCCGAAACCCTAGAGTGTAACTGAAACCAACTGCCGCTTTTTAGAGTGAGGAACAGGGTGGAATTTTGACCCAAAAATAATTTTGAAATCGCTCTCATGGCCGCAAAACTTGTGCTATTGGTATGAAAGTTGGTCAGGAAATAGCACCGCATGTCTGCTCCGGTAAAATGTTTTCAAAATTTCTCTAGGGCTTACGGTTTTCTGTCCAGGTGCTTCAGAGCAAAGTGATGGGACATGACCAACTGACGCTTCATCCCCAGTGTTTTATATAGGTTTTGAGTTACTACAGATGGAGGGTGAACAGAATGTTAAATCTACAGGCAGGGCAGAGTTTTCTTGGCATTATATCACTGGTTTAACCCAACCACTGTTACACATTGGATTAGTGTGGCCATTTAAAATTAAGCTTACTGAAAATTTCATAATAAAAGCCTGTATATTTCTTTGCAGCCTAACTAACTCCTAACTAAAGCCTTGACATTTTTCACATCAGGTCATTACTCTTTTGGCCTTTATGTGACTGGTTTAAACAAACTACTGTAACACTATGATTTGGTGTGGTAGTTAAAATGAAGTTTACTGAAAGTTTCAAAATAAAAGTCTGCATATTCCTCTCACGTTAGTGCACCGCCAAAGGCGGTGCAATAATATTCAGCTTTTTTTACCTTTTTTTCGCTCAGGATAGTGAACTGCCTTGCGCAGCAAGGCAGTTCATTAACATTACCACAAACATTAGCATTTGACCCACCATATTAGTGCACCGCCATAGGCGGTGCAATAATATTAAAGTTTTTTGTTATTTATTTCTCAGGAAAGTAAACTGCCTTGCTGCGCAAGGCAGTTTACTGAAATAAATATCAATAAATATCTTGAGAAATAAATATCAGGGAAGACAAAAAGCCATCTCATACGCTTCAAACAGTTTTTGCATCGGCCATACGGATCTTGTAGGGGAAGGGGTCGTTCAGACTGCTTTTTTCATCAAATTTGACTTTGTGTTTACATCAGTCATTCTTAAAATAAGCATTTTACCCATTTTTGCTTTGGTCTCTGGTTAGTATATGTACCTAAGTCTTTCTTAAAATGAGCATTTTAAGCTAAGACCCTGTTCCTCCTTCTACTGAAGACAACTCCTGCAGGTAAAAAAAATATTGTTACATCATATAACCCCTAAAGAACAATACTACTGATGCATTTTTGAAATAATAACTTTGTATTTAGGGAAAATTACAATTGATCACAAAAAAATTAAATTAAATCTTTTTAAAAAAAAAGATTTAATTTAAAAATAACTGAGCTCTGCACACACCATATTTCTCTCATGAGTGCAATTCCTGTGAATGACCTACAGATATGAATCACGGTACTATCGGAGACGACAAATAGCCCTCTCATACGCTTCAAACGGTTTTCGGATCGGCCTTACGGATCTTGAATGGGAAGGGGTCGTTCAGTGTGCTTGTTTTAGTGAAACTGGCTGGCTCAAACAGATAGAATTGTCTCCCCCTTGTCTCTCTTACAGCTGGCACCCTGTGGCCTATTTACCATAGCAACCGAACATGGCAACAGCTCCTGGGTCAGAATACAAACACTATGGCAAACATTCAGTTAATAAGGCAGAGGGCTATTAATTAAGTGGTTTAACAAAACCACTGTTAAACATTGGATTAGTGTGGCCATTTACAATGAAGCTTAATAAATTTTTCAAAATAAAAGCCTTGATCATTTTTACATCCTGCAATTGCTCTACTGGTGATTTAAAAACTGGTGTTACCAAATTACTGTTACAGACTGGATTAGTGTAGCCATTGATCATGACGCTTACTGAAAATTTCAAAATAAAAGCTTTGGCCATTTTTGCATCAAGCAATTGTTCTTTTGGGCCTTACATGACTGGTTTAAACAAACCACAGTTGCACATTGAATTAGCATAGTCATTAAAATGAAGCTAACTGAAAGTTTCAAAATAAAAGCCTGCATATTCCTCTCGTGTTAGTGCACCGCTCTAGGCAGTGCAATAATATTAGTGTTTTTTATGTTATTTATTTCTCAGGATATTGAACTGCCTTGCGCAGCAAGGCAGTTCATTAGCATTAGTACAAAAGTTATCATTTCACTGTCTTTGACTAGTGCACTAGCATTTTTACCTAAAGTTAGCTTTTAGCTAATTTTCTCAATAATTAGACATGTTTAGTATACTGAATGGTGTAGTAAAATTAAAACAACATGGTCCTGTTGCTCCACATGCTACTGCCAGCATTTAAGCTAACATTAGCATATTGGCTAATTTGAGCTCATGCATCAATTTTAACATAATGAATGGTACAACTACAGCTTAGTCAACATGCTTCTGCCTCTCCACAGTTAATTGACTACGTTGCAGCTTTCTTTAGCATTAATGCTAATTTTTAACATCATAACACTGCGTCAAAGCCGACGGGCACACTTTGGCATGCCCCTTTAAAATTTCTGCAGGAATTTTCTAGTTAGGGGCATGCCATAGCAATGCATAAGGAGAGCAGTACTGACTTGCGAAGCAAGTCAGTACTGCCTCCATGCATTGCATGGCAGGCACCTATTGTTCTACACCCAATAGAATGTCTGTTTATTATTATAACATCTTCTTCCATTACCGTTAATGCGGCTCGTACCGCTGCGTGCCCACCCACAAAAGTGGTATCAAAACGTGCGGCTCGTACCCGAGAAGGGAGCTATTACTTTTATTGGGGATCGGAGTTACGATGGCGACGTAAAAAGCGAAAAACGAGCGAAATTTCCAACTGCCGAAACCCTAGAGTGTAACTGAAACCAACTGCCGCTTTTTAGAGTGAGGAACAGAGTGGAATTTTGACCCAAAAATAATTTTGAAATCGCTCTCATGGCTGCAAAACTTGTGCTATTGGTATGAAAGTTGGTCAGGAAATAGCACCGCATGCCTGCTCCGGTGAAATGTTTTCAAAATTTCTCTAGGGCTTACGGTTTTCTGTCCAGGTGCTTCAGAGCAAAGTTATGGGACATGACCAACTGACGCTTCATCCCCAGTGTTTTATATAGGTTTTTGAGTTACTACAGAAGGAGGGTGAACAGAATGTTAAATCTACAGGCAGGGCAGAGTTTTCTGGGCATTATATCACTGCTTTAACCCAACCACTGTTACACATTGGATTAGTGTGGCCATTTAAAATTAAGCTTACTGAAAATTTTATAATAAAAGCCTGTATATTTCTTTGCAGCCTAACTAACTCCTAACTAAAGCCTTGACATGTTTCACATCAATTCATTACTCTTTTGGCCTTTATGTGACTGGTTTAAACAAACTACTGTAACACTATGATTTGGTGTGGTAGTTAAAATGAAGTTTACTGAAAGTTTCAAAATAAAAGTCTGCATATTCCTCACGTTAGTGCACCGCCGTAGGCGGTGCAATAATATTCAGCTTTTTTTACCTTTTTTCGCTCAGGATAGTGAACTGCCTTGCGCAGCAAGGCAGTTCATTAACATTAGCACAAACATTTGCATTTGACCCGCCATTTTAGTGCACCGCCGTAGGCGGTGCAATAATATTAAACTTTTTTGTTATTTATTTGTCAGGATAGTAAACTGCCTTGCGCAGCAAGCCTTGACATTTTTCAATGACTCTTTTGGCCTTTTTGTGACTGGTTTAAACAAACTACTGTTACACATTGAAATGGTAAGGTAGTTAAAATGAAGCTTAATGAAAGTTTCAAAATAAAAGTGCATACTTCCCTGAGGTTAGTGCACCGCCGTAGGCAAAGAATGCCTGCTCCGGTAAAATGTTTTCGAAATTTCTCTAGGGCTTACGGTTTTCTGTCCAGGTGCTTCAGAGCAAAGTGACGGGTCATGACCAACTGACGCTCCTCCTCTGTGTTTAATATAGGTTTTTGAAAAATTACTGAGCTCTGCACACACCATATTTCTCTCATCAGTGCAATTCCTGTGAATGACCTACAGATATGAATCACGGTACTATGGGAGACGACAAATAGCCCTCTCATACGCTTCAAACGGTTTTCGGATCGGCCTTACGGATCTTGAATGGGAAGGGGTCGTTCAGTGTGCTTGTTTTAGTGAAACTGGCTGGCTCAAACAGATAGAATTGTCTCCCCCTGTGTGTCTCTCTTACAGCTGGCACCCTGTGGCCTATTTACCATAGCAACCGAACATGGCAACAGCTCCTGGGTCAGAATACAAACACTATGGCAAACATACAGTTAAAGCAGAGGGCTACTATTTAAGTGGTTTAACACACCCACTGTTAAACATTGGATTAGTGTGGCCATTTACAATGAAGCTTAATAAATTTTTCAAAATAAAAGCCTTGATCATTTTTACATCCTGCAATTGCTCTACTGGTGATTTAAAAACTGGTGTTACCAAATTACTGTTACAGACTGGATTAGTGTAGCCATTGATCATGACGCTTACTGAAAATTTCAAAATAAAAGCTTTGGCCATTTTTACATCAAGCAATTGTTCTTTTGGGCCTTACATGACTGGTTTAACCAAACCACTGTTACACATTGAATTAGTGTGGTCATTAAAATGAAGCTAATTGAAACTTTCAAAATAAAAACCTGTATATTCCTCTCACATGAGTGCACCGCCTGCTCAGGATAGTGAACTGCCTTGCGCAGCAAAGCAGTTCAATAACATTAGCACAAACTTTAGCATTTCACCCCCCTTGACTATATGCTTCAAACAGTTTTTGGATCACTCTTGCAGTTCCTGAACAGGAAGGAGATGTTTGGACTGCTTTGTTCAGAAAAACTAACAGTTAGAATCTGTTTCTCTCTTTGTGTCTCACTCACACGATAGTTGAGCTGCTCTTTAGAATTACAATGACTGAAGGTCAGAACTACTCTCAAATATCACATAGGGATGAGCTGGCATTTAGATCTACTTGCTGTTTTGGTCATTATATTGGTGGAATATACAAACCACAGTTACACATTGGATAAGTGTGGCTAATTGAAATGAAGCTTACTAAAAATTTCAAAATAAAAGCCCCGACATTTTTCACGTTAGGTTATTGGTCTTTTGGGCTTTATGGTACTGGTTTAAACAAACCAGACTTGCACATTGAATTAGCGTGGTCCTTAAAATGAAGCTTACTGAAACTTTCAAAATAAAAGCCTGCATACTCCTCTCATGTCAGTGCACTGCCATAGGCGGTGCAAGAACTTTTTTTTAACCTTTTTTTTCTCAGTATATTAGCACAAAGAGTAGCACTTCACTGCCCCTAGTGCATTGCCTTGCGCAGCACACACACAGCAGTTGGCTGAGGATTAATTACTATAGAAGAACTACAACATGGTGGAACTCTCAGATACCACACATTAGGGCTGAGCTGGCATTTAGAACTACTTGCTGTTTTGGGCATTATATAGCTGGACTGTTACACATTGGATTAATGTGGCCATTAATCCAATGTGTAACAATTATGAAGCTTACTAAAAATTTCAAAATAAAAGCCTTGACATTTTTCACATCAGGTAATTGCTCTTTTGTGCTTTATGCGCATGGTTTAAACAAACTACTGTTACACATTAAATTGGTGAGGTAGTTAAAATGAAGCTTACTGAAAATTTCAAATTAAAAGTCTGTATATTCCTCAACTTTTAGTGCACCGCCATAGGCGGTGCAATAATATTAGTGTTTTTTATGTTATTTATTTCTCAGGATAGTGACAGTTCATTAGCATTAGTACAAAAGTTATCATTTCACTGTCTTTCACTAATACACTAGCATTTTCACCTAAAGTTAGCTTTTAGCCAATTTTCTCATTAATTAGACATGTTTAGTGTGCTGAATATAGTAGTAAAATTAAAACAACATTGTCCTGTTGCTCCACATGCTACTGCCAGCATTTAAGCTAACATTAGCATATTGGCTAATTTTAGCTCATGCATCAATTTTAACATAATGAATGGTACAACTACAGCTTATTCAACATGCTTCTGCCTCTCCACAGTTAATTGACTACGTTGCAGCTTTCTTTAGCATTAATGCTAATTTTTAACATCATAACACTGCGTCAAAGCCGACGGGCACACTTTGGCATGCCCCTTTAAAATTTCTGCAGGAATTTTCTAGTTAGGGGCATGCCATAGCAATGCATAAGGAGAGCAGTACTGACTTGCGAAGCAAGTCAGTACTGCCTCCATGCATTGCATGGCAGGCACCTATTGTTCTACACCCAATAGAATGTCTGTTTATTATTATAACATCTTCTTCCATTACCGTTAATGCGGCTCGTACCGCTGCGTGCCCACCCACAAAAGTGGTATCAAAACGTGCGGCTCGTACCCGAGAAGGGAGCTATTACTTTTATTGGGGATCGGAGTTACGATGGCGACGTAAAAAGCGAAAAACGAGCGAAATTTCCAACTGCCGAAACCCTAGAGTGTAACTGAAACCAACTGCCGCTTTTTAGAGTGAGGAACAGAGTGGAATTTTGACCCAAAAATAATTTTGAAATCGCTCTCATGGCCGCAAAACTTGTGCTATTGGTATGAAAGTTGGTCAGGAAATAGCACCGCATGTCTGCTCCGGTAAAATGTTTTCAAAATTTCTCTAGGGCTTACGGTTTTCTGTCCAGGTGCTTCAGAGCAAAGTGACGGGACATGACCAACTGACGCTTCATCCCCAGTGTTTTATATAGGTTTTTGAGTTACTACAGATGGAGGGTGAACAGAATGTTATATCTGCAGGCAGGGCAGAGTTTTCTGGGCATTATATCACTGCTTTAACCCAACCACTGTTACACATTGGATTAGTGTGGCCATTTAAAATTAAGCTTACTGAAAATTTTATAATAAAAGCCTGTATATTTCTTTGCAGCCTAACTAACTCCTAACTAAAGCCTTGACATTTTTCACATCAGGTCATTACTCTTTTGGCCTTTATGTGACTGGTTTAAACAAACTACTGTAACACTATGATTTGGTGTGGTAGTTAAAATGAAGTTTACTGAAAGTTTCAAAATAAAAGTCTGCATATTCCTCACGTCAGTGCACCACCGTAGGCGGTGCAATAATACTCAGCTTTTTTTAACCTTTTTTTGCTCAGGATAGTGAACTGCCTTGCGTAGCAAGGCAGTTCATTAACATTAGCACAAACATTATTTACTGAAATAAATATCAATAAATATCCTGAGAAATAAATATCAGGGAAGACAAAAAGCCATCTCATACGCTTCAAACAGTTTTTGCATCGGCCTTACGGATTTTGTAGGGGAAGGGGTCGTTCAGACTGCTTTTTTCATCAAATCTGACTTTGTGTTTACATCAGTCTTATTTAAAATAAGCATTCTAGCAATTTTTAGTAACTTTTTCCTGTCAGGTTAGTACATTTACATCAGTCATTCTTAAAATAAGCATTTTACCCATTTTTGCTTTGGTCTCTGGTTAGTATATGTACCTAAGTCTTTCTTAAAATGAGCATTTTAAGCTAAGACCCTGTTCCTCCTTCTACTGTAGACAACTCCTGCAGGTAAAAAAAATATTGTTACATCATATAACCCCTAAAGAACAATACTACTGATGCATTTTTGAAATAATAACTTTATATTTAGGGAAAATTACAATTGATCACAAAAAAAATTAAATTAAATCTTAAAAAAAAAAAGATTTAATTTAAAAATTACTGAGTTCTGCACACACCATATTTCTCTCATCAGTGCAATTACTGTGAATGACCTACAGATATGAATCACGGTACTATGGGAGACGACAAATAGCCCTCTCATACGCTTCAAACGGTTTTCGGATCGGCCTTACGGATCTTGAATGGGAAGGGGTCGTTCAGTGTGCTTGTTTTAGTGAAACTGGCTGGCTCAAACAGATAGAATTGTCTCCCCCTGTGTGTCTCTCTTACAGCTGGCACCCTGTGGCCTATTTACCATAGCAACCGAACATGGCAACAGCTCCTGAGTCAGATAGCAAACATTCTATGGCAAACATACAGTTAAAGCAGAGGGCTACTATTTAAGTGGTTTAACACACCCACTGTTAAACATTGGATTAGTGTGGCCATTTACAATGAAGCTTAATAATTTTTTCAAAATAAAAGCCTTGATCATTTTTACATACTGCAATTGCTCTACTGGTGATTTAAAAACTGGTGTTACCAAATTACTGTTACAGACTGGATTAGTGTAGCCATTGATTATGACGCTTACTGAAAATTTCAAAATAAAAGCTTTGGCCATTTTTACATCGAGCAATTGTTCTTTTGGGCCTTACATGACTGGTTTAAACAAACCACAGTTGGACATTGAATTAGCATAGTCATTAAAATGAAGCTAACTGAAAGTTTCAAAATAAAAGCCTGCATATTCCTCTCGTGTTAGTGCACCGCCGTAGGCAGTGCAATATTATTAGTGTTTTTTATGTTATTTATTTCTCAGGATAGTGAACTGCCTTGCGCAGCAAGGCAGTTAATTAACATTAGCACAAACATTAGCATTTCACTTTCTTTGACTAGTGTACTAGCACTTTTACCTATAGTTAGCTTTTAGCTAATTTTCTCATTAATTAGACATGTTTAGTGTACTGAATGGAGTAGTAAAATTAAAACAACATGGTCCTGTTGCTCCACATGCTACTGCCAGCATTTATGCTAACATTAGCATATTGGCTATTTTTAGCTTATGCATCAGTTTTAACATAAGGAGTGGTACAACTACAGCTTAGTCAACATGCTTCTGCCTCTCCACAGGTTATTGACAACGTTGCAGCTTTCTTTAGCATGAATGCTAATTTTTAGCATAAAAACACTGGCTCAAAGCCGACGGGCACACTTTGGCATGCCCCTTTAAAATTTCTGCAGGAATTTTCTAGTTATATATTTATTCTTCCGTCACCGTTAATGCGGCTCGTACCGCTGCGTACCCACCCACAAAAGTGGTATCAAAACGTGCGGCTCGTACCCGAGAAGGGAGCTATTACTTTTATTGGGGATTGGAGTTAAAATGATTACATAAATTAATAAAAACGAAAAAATTTGAGATTTTGTGTCTCACAGAATCAGTAATCTTTCTCTATGAAACACACACACAGGACTGTTTATGGCTGACTCAAAAACCCTTTTTAAATCCCCCTCACAGGCATAAATATCGCCCTATTGATCTGAAAGTTGGTCATAACATAGATACACATGCCTGCTCATGTACAATGTTTACAAAAATTTGCTAGGGCTTATGCTTTTTGTCAGGGTCCTTCAGACTGACGCCTGGTGTCTCCCAAGTATAGAAACTGTGTCTGAAGAGCATTTTCCCGCTCTTTGGCTCTCACAGCTGCAGGGGATTAATTACCATAGCAACAGAAGAACACAGTGTCTGGAACTGCAGCTACCCAGGACTGCACTGTAGGGTTTACTGGTATTTACAACTTCTTGTGTTTTCAGCATTATACTACTGATTCAAGACTATAACCATTACACATATGTCCCCCCATGTTAAAATCTGACATAAATAAGAATAAATAGTTGATTAAAAGTCTGTGGACAGAAAATAACGTCGCTGCTCCTTTAAGGAACCAGCGGCACAGACGCGGCGCCTGGGTGATGCTACAGATCACAAACCTGACAGAGAGCAGAAGAGGATTCGTAGGAAAAGAGCGGTGATGAACGGAAACGCTTAATATAGTTGAGAAAACATAAATTACCTGGTCGAAAACTGACTGGGATTTAATGAGAACTAAGTTACATCGGTTTTGGTGAGTTTTGTTTTTATTTTCTTACATTTTCATCGTGTTGTACTTTTCCTTTTAGCAGAGAGCTAAGGCTAAAAACGTAGCCGTTTGCAAGGAAATACTCCGTCATAAACTGTTATCAGGTTAATATATAAACTGTTATCCGGGTAATATATTGGGTTTATGAAGAATTTATTTGAATAATTTCAGGATTTAAAAAGACTTTTTTCGTGTTTGTGACCTGTTACACAGGTCAGGTTTTTTGTTGGTTGGAAGCTTGGTCGGAGCAAGGATTGGTCTGCCATGTGTGACGCAAGTAATGACAGACAACATGCTACTGATGCTCCAATAGCATTCATGCTATTGTTAGCATTTTGGCTCATTTTAGCTTATGCAACATACTAAAATGAGCAAAAATGCTCATACTACCGTACGAGTACAGCTTAAGAAAACATGCTTCTGACTCCCCGCAGGTTATTGACCACACTGAAGCTTTCTTAAGCATGATTGCTTAATGCTAATTTTTAACATCATAACGCTGCGTCAAAGCCGACGGGCACACTTTGGCATGCCCCTTTAAAATTTCTGCAGGAATTTTCTAGTTATAGGTTTATTCTTCCGTCACCGTTAATGCGGCTCGTACCGCTGCGTGCCCACCCACAAAAGTGGTATCAAATCGTGCGGCTCGATGCCGAGATGGGAGCTATTACTTTTATAGGGGATCGGAGTTACGACGGCGACGTAAAAAGCGAAAAACGAGCGAAATTTCCAACTGCCGAAACCCTAGAGTGTAACTGAAACCAACTGCCGCTTTTTAGAGTGAGAAACAGAGTGGAATTTTGACCCCAAAATAATTTTGAAATCGCTCTCATGGCCGCAAAACTTGTGCTATAGGTATGAAAGTTAGTCATGAAATAGCACCGCATGTCTGCTCCGGTAAAATGTTTTCAAAATTTCTCTAGGGCTTACGGTTTTCTGTCCAGGTGCTTCAGAGCAAAGTGATGGGACATGACCAACTGACGCTCCCCCTCAGTGTTTAATATAGGTTTTTGAAAAATTACTGAGCTCACCACACACCATTTTTCTCTCATCAGTGCAATTATTGTGAATGACCTACAGATATGAATCACGGGACTATCAGAGACGACAAGTAGCCCTCTCATACGCTTCAAACGGTTTTTGGATCGGCATAACGGTTCCCGAACGGGAAGGGGTCGTTCAGACTGCTTTTTTCATTAAAAGTGACTGGGTGTTCTCAAAGTTGCATGAAGTGTCTCTCACACACACAGCAGTTGGCAGAGGCTTAATCGCTATAGCAACTGCTGGTTTGGCCTACAAGGTCTCTGTAGTTCTAAACATGGTGGAACACCTTAATACAGAGGGCAGAGCAGAAGGTCAGAACTACAACATGGCGGATCATTCAGTTATTACAGAGGAGGGCTGAGCTGGAATGTAGAGCTACTCGCTGTTTTGGGCATTATATTGGTGGATTAACCAAACCACTGTTACACATTGGATTAGTGTGTCTATTTAAAATGAAGCTTACTGAAAATTTCAAAATAAAAGCCCTAACATTTTTCACATCAGGTAATTGGTCTTTTGGGCTTTATGGGACTGGTTTAAACAAACCAGAGTTGCACATTGAATTAGCGTGGTCATTAAAATGAAGCTTACTTAAACTTTCAAAATAAAAGCCTGCATACTCCTCTCAAGGCGGTGCAATAATATGTCGTTTTTTAAAACCTTATATAGCTGGACTTTTACACATTGGATTAATGTGGCCATAAATCCAATGTGAAACAAAATGAAGCTTACTGAAAGTTTCAAATAAAAGTCTGCATATTTCTCCCACGTTAGTGCACCGCCGTAGGCGGTGCAATAATATTAGCTTTTTTTATGTTATTTATTTCTCAGGATAGTGAACTGCCTTGCGCAGCAAGGCAGTTCATTAGCATTTGTACAAAAGTTAGCATTTCACTGTCTTTGACTAGTGCAAGAGCACTTTTACCTAAAGTTAGCTTTTAGCTAATTTTCTCATTAATTAGACATGTTTAGTGTACTGAATGGAGTAGTAAAATTAAAACAACATGGTCCTGTTGCTCCACATGTTACTGCCAGCATTTAAGCTAACATTAGCATATTGGCTAATTTTAGCTTATGCATCAATTTTAACATAATGAATGGTACAAGTACAGCTTAGTCAACATGCTTCTGCCTCTCCACAGGTTATTGACTACGTTGCAGCTTTCTTTAGCATTAATGCTAATTTTTAGCATCAAAACGCTGCGTCAAAGCCGACGGGCACACTTTGGCATGCCCCTTTAAAATTTCTGCAGGAATTTTCTAGTTATATATTTATTCTTCCGTCACCGTTAATGCGGCTCGTACCGCTGCGTGCCCACCCACAAAAGTGGTATCAAATCGTGCGGCTCGATGCCGAGAAGGGAGCTATTACTTTTATAGGGGATCGGAGTTACGACGGCGACGTAAAAAGCGAAAAACGAGCGAAATTTCCAACTGCCGAAGCGCAGAGTGTAACTGACACCAACTGCCGTTTTTTTAGAGTGAGGAACAGGGTGGAATTTTGACCCAAAAATAATTTTGAAATCGCTCTCATGGCCGTAAAACTTGTGCTATTGATATGAAAGTTGGTCAGGAAATCGCACCGCATGTCTGCTCCGGTAAAATGTTTTCGAAATTTCTCTAGGGCTTACGGTTTTCTGTCCAGGTGCTTCAGAGCAAAGTGACGGGACATGACCAACTGACGCTCCCCCTCAGTGTTTAATATAGGTTTTTGAAAACTTACTGAGCTCACCACACACCATTTTTATCTCATCAGTGCAATTATTGTGAATGACCTACAGATATGAATCATAGGACTATCAGAGACGACAAGTAGCCCTCTCATACGCTTCAAACGGTTTTTGGATCGGCATAACGGTTCCTGAACTGGAAGGGGTCGTTCAGACTGCTTTTTTCATGAAAAGTGACTGGGTGTTCTCAAAGTTGCATGAAGTGTCTCTCACACACACACAGCAGTTGGCAGAGGCTTGATCGCTATGGCAACTGCTGGTTTGGCCTACAAGGTCTCTGTAGTTCTAAACATGGTGAAACACCTTAATACAGAGGGCAGAGCAGAAGGTCAGAACTACAACATGGCGGATCCTTCAGTTATTACAGAGGAGGGCTGAGCTGGAATGTAGAGCTACTTGCTGTTTTGGGCATTATATTGGTGGATTAACCAAACCACTGTTACACATTGGATTAGTGTGTCTATTTAAAATGAAGCTTACTGAAAATTTCAAAATAAAAGCCCTGACATTTTTCACATCAGGTTATTGCTCTTTTGGGCTTTATGGGACTGGTTTAAACAAACCAGAGTTGCACATTGAAATAGCGTGGTCATTAAAATGAAGCTTACTGAAACTATCAAAATAAAAGCCTGCATACTCCTCTCACGTCAGTGCACCGCCGAAGGCGGTGCAATAATATGTAGTTTTTTTAAACCTTATATAGCTGGACTGTTACACATTGGATTAATGTGGCCATAAATCCAATGTGAAACAAAAATGAAGCTTACTGAAAGTTTCAAAATAAAAGTCTGCATAATTCTCTCGTGTTAGTGCACCGCCGTAGGCGGTGCAATAATATTAGCTTTTTTTATGTTAGTTATTTCTTAGGATAGTGAACTGCCTTGCGCAGCAAGGCAGTTCATTAGCATTTGTACAAAAGTTTGCATTTCACTGTCTTTGACTAGTACACTAGCACTTTTACCTAAAGTTAGCTTTTAGCTAATTTTCTCATTAATTAGACAGGTTTAGTATACTGAATGGAGTAGTAAAATTAAAACAACATGTTCCTGTTGCTCCACATGCTACTGCCAGCATTTAAGCTAACATTAGCATATTGGCTAATTTTAGCTTATGCATCAATTTTAACATAATGAATGGTACAAGTACAGCTTAGTAAACATGCTTCTGCCTCTACACAGGTTATTGACTACGTTGCAGCTTTCTTTAGCATTAATGCTAATTTTTAGCATCATAACCCTGCGTCAAAGCCGACGGGCACACTTTGGCATGCCCCTTTAAAATTTCTGCAGGAATTTTCTAGTTAGGGGCATGCCATAGCAATGCATAAGGAGAGCAGTACTGACTTGCGAAGCAAGTCAGTACTGCCTCCATGCATTGCATGGCAGGCACCTATTGTTCTACACCTAATAGAATGTCTCTTTATTAGGGGCATGCCATAGCAATGCATAAGGAGAGCAGTACTGACTTGCGAAGCAAGTCAGTACTGCCTCCATGCATTGCATGGCAGGCACCTATTGTTCTACACCCAATAGAATGTCTCTTTATTATTAGGGGCATGCCATAGCAATGCATAAGGAGAGCAGTACTGACTTGCGAAGCAAGTCAGTACTGCCTCCATGCATTGCATGGCAGGCACCTATTGTTCTACACCCAATAGAATGTCTGTTTATTATTAGGGGCATGCCATAGCAATGCATAAGGAGAGCAGTACTGACTTGCGAAGCAAGTCAGTACTGCCTCCATGCATTGCATGGCAGGCACCTATTGTTCTACACCTAATAGAACGCCTCTTTATTATAGGTTTATTCTTCCGTCACCGTTAATGCGGCTCGTACCGCTGCGTGCCCACCCACAAAAGTGGTATCAAATCGTGCGGCTCGATGCCGAGAAGGGAGCTATTACTTTTATAGGGGATCGGAGTTACGACGGCGACGTAAAAAGCGAAAAACGAGCGAAATTTCCAACTGCCGAAACGTTAGAGTGTAACTGAAACCAACTGCCGCTTTTTAGAGTGAGGAACAGGGTGGAATTTTGACCCAAAAATAATTTTGAAATCGCTCTCATGGCCGTAAAACTTGTGCTATTGGTATGAAAGTTGGTCAGGAAATAGCACCGCATGTCTGCTCTGGTAAAATGTTTTCAAAATTTCTCTAGGGCTTACGGTTTTCTGTCCAGGTGCTTCAGAGCAAAGTGATGGGACATGACCAACTGACGCTCCCCCTCAGTGTTTAATATAGGTTTTTGAAAAATTACTGAGCTCACCACACACCATTTTTCTCTCATCAGTGCAATTATTGTGAATAACCTACAGATATGAATCACGGGACTATCAGAGACGACAAGTAGCCCTCTCATATGCTTCAAACGGATTTTGGATCGGCATAACGGTTCCCGAACGGGAAGGGGTCGTTCAGACTGCTTTTTTCATGAAAAGTGACTGGGTGTTCTCAAAGTTGCATGAAGTGTCTCTCACACACACAGCAGTTGGCAGAGGCTTGATCGCTATGGCAACTGCTGGTTTGGACTACAAGGTCTCTGTAGTTCTAAACATGGTGAAACACCTTAATACAGAGGGCAGAGCAGAAGGTCAGAACTACAACATGGCGGATCATTCAGTTATTACAGAGGAGGGCTGAGCTGGAATGTAGAGCTACTTGCTGTTTTGGGCATTATATTGGTGGATTAACCAAACCACTGTTACACATTGGATTAGTGTGTCTATTTAAAATGAAGCTTACTGAAAATTTCAAAATAAAAGCCCTGACATTTTTCACATCAGGTTATTGGTCTTTTGGGCTTTATGGGACTGGTTTAAACAAACCAGAGTTGCACATTGAATTAGCGTGGTCATTAAAATAAGGCTTACTGATACTTTCAAAATAAAGCCTGCATATTCCTCTCACGTCAGTGCACCGCCGTAGGCGGTGCAATAATATTAGCCTTTTTTATGTTATTTATTTCTCAGGATAGTGAACTGCCCTGCGCAGCAAGGCAGTTCATTAACATTAGCACAAACATTAGCATTTGAGCCCCCTTGACTATATGCTTCACACAGTTTTCGGATCACTCTAAAAGATCCTGAATAGGATGGAGATGTTTGGACTGCTTTGTTCAGATAAACTAACTGCTTCAAACCGTTAGAATCTGTTTATCCCTTTGTGTCTCACTCACACGATAGTTGAGCTGCTCTTTAGAACTACAATGACTGAAGGTCAGAACTACAACATGGCGTAACTCTCAAATAGCACATAGGGATGAGCTGGCGTTTAGATCTACTTGCTGTTTTGGTCATTATATAGCTGGACTGTTACATGTTGGAATAATGTGGCCATTAATCCAATGTGTAACAAAAGTGAAGCTTACTGAAAATTTCAAAATAAAAGCCTTGACATTTTTCACATCAGGTATTTCCTCTTTTGTGCTTTAGGTGACTGGTTTAAACAAACTACTGTTACACATTGAATTGGTGTGGTAGTTAAAAAAAAGCTAACTGAAAGTTTCAAAATAAAAGTCTGCATATTACTCACGTGTTAGTGCACCGCCGTAGGCGGTGCAATAATATTAGCTTTTTTTATGTTATTTACTTCTCAGGATAGTGAACTGCCTTGCGCAGCAAGGCAGTTCATTAGCATTTGTACAAAAGTTAGCATTTCACTGTCTTTGACTAGTGCACTAGCACTTTTACCTAAAGTTAGCTTTTAGCTAATTTTCTCATTAATTAGACATGTTTAGTATACTGAATGGAGTAGTAAAATTAAAACAACATGGTCCTGTTGCTCCACATGCTACTGCCAGCATTAAGCTAACATTAGCATATTGGCTAATTTTAGCTTATGCATCAATTTTAACATAATGAATGGTACAAGTACAGATTATTCTACATGCTTCTGCCTCTCCACAGGTTATTGACTACGTTGCAGCTTTCTTTAGCATTAATGCTAATTTTTAGCATAAAAACACTGGCTCAAAGCCGACGGGCACACTTTGGCATGCCCCTTTAAAATTTCTGCAGGAATTTTCTAGTTATAACATCTTCTTCCATTACCGTTAATGCGGCTCGTACCGCTGCGTGCCCACCCACAAAAGTGGTATCAAAACGTGCGGCTCGTACCCGAGAAGGGAGCTATTACTTTTATTGGGATCGGAGTTACGATGGCGACGTAAAAAGCGAAAAACGAGCGAAATTTCCAACTGCCGAAACCCTAGAGTGTAACTGAAACCAACTGCCGCTTTTTAGAGTGAGGAACAGAGTGGAATTTTGACCCAAAAATAATTTTGAAATCGCTCTCATGGCTGCAAAACTTGTGCTATTGGTATGAAAGTTGGTCAGGAAATAGCACCGCATGCCTGCTCCGGTGAAATGTTTTCAAAATTTCTCTAGGGCTTACGGTTTTCTGTCCAGGTGCTTCAGAGCAAAGTTATGGGACATGACCAACTGACGCTTCATCCCCAGTGTTTTATATAGGTTTTTGAGTTACTACAGAAGGAGGGTGAACAGAATGTTAAATCTACAGGCAGGGCAGAGTTTTCTGGGCATTATATCACTGGTTTAACCCAACAACTGTTACACATTGGATTAGTGTGGCCATTTAAAATTAAGCTTACTGAAAATTTTATAATAAAAGCCTGTATATTTCTTTGCAGCCTAACTAACTCCTAACTAAAGCCTTGACATGTTTCACATCAATTCATTACTCTTTTGGCCTTTATGTGACTGGTTTAAACAAACTACTGTAACACTATGATTTGGTGTGGTAGTTAAAATGAAGTTTACTGAAAGTTTCAAAATAAAAGTCTGCATATTCCTCACGTTAGTGCACCGCCGTAGGCGGTGCAATAATATTCAGCTTTTTTTACCTTTTTTCGCTCAGGATAGTGAACTGCCTTGCGCAGCAAGGCAGTTCATTAACATTAGCACAAACATTTGCATTTGACCCGCCATTTTAGTGCACCGCCGTAGGCGGTGCAATAATATTAAACTTTTTTGTTATTTATTTGTCAGGATAGTAAACTGCCTTGCGCAGCAAGCCTTGACATTTTTCAATGACTCTTTTGGCCTTTTTGTGACTGGTTTAAACAAACTACTGTTACACATTGAAATGGTAAGGTAGTTAAAATGAAGCTTAATGAAAGTTTCAAAATAAAAGTGCATACTTCCCTGAGGTTAGTGCACCGCCGTAGGCAAAGAATGCCTGCTCCGGTAAAATGTTTTCGAAATTTCTCTAGGGCTTACGGTTTTCTGTCCAGGTGCTTCAGAGCAAAGTGACGGGTCATGACCAACTGACGCTCCTCCTCTGTGTTTAATATAGGTTTTTGAAAAATTACTGAGCTCTGCACACACCATATTTCTCTCATCAGTGCAATTCTGTGAATGACCTACAGATATGAATCACGGTACTATCGGAGACGACAAATAGCCCTCTCGTACGCTTCAAACGGTTTTCGGATCGGCCTTACGGATCTTGAATGGGAAGGGGTCGTTCAGTGTGCTTGTTTTAGTGAAACTGGCTGGCTCAAACAGATAGAATTGTCTCCCCCTGTGTGTCTCTTACAGCTGGCACCCTGTGGCCTATTTACCATAGCAACCGAACATGGCAACAGCTCCTGGGTCAGAATACAAACACTATGGCAAACATACAGTTAAAGCAGAGGGCTACTATTTAAGTGGTTTAACACACCCACTGTTAAACATTGGATTAGTGTGGCCATTTACAATGAAGCTTAATAAATTTTTCAAAATAAAAGCCTTGATCATTTTTACATCCTGCAATTGCTCTACTGGTGATTTAAAAACTGGTGTTACCAAATTACTGTTACAGACTGGATTAGTGTAGCCATTGATATGACGCTTACTGAAAATTTCAAAATAAAAGCTTTGGCCATTTTTACATCAAGCAATTGTTCTTTTGGGCCTTACATGACTGGTTTAACCAAACCACTGTTACACATTGAATTAGTGTGGTCATTAAAATGAAGCTAATTGAAACTTTCAAAATAAAAACTGTATATTCCTCTCACATGAGTGCACCGCCGCTCAGGATAGTGAACTGCCTTGCGCAGCAAAGCAGTTCAATAACATTAGCACAAACTTTAGCATTTCACCCCCCTTGACTATATGCTTCAAACAGTTTTTGGATCACTCTTGCAGTTCCTGAACAGGAAGGAGATGTTTGGACTGCTTTGTTCAGAAAAACTAACAGTTAGAATCTGTTTCTCTCTTTGGTCTCACTCACATGATAGTTGAGCTGCTCTTTAGAATACAATGACTGAAGGTCAGAACTACATCTCAAATATCACATAGGGATGAGCTGGCATTTAGATCTACTTGCTGTTTTGGTCATTATATTGGTGGAATATACAAACCACAGTTACACATTGGATAAGTGTGGCTAATTGAAATGAAGCTTACTAAAAATTTCAAAATAAAAGCCCCGACATTTTTACGTTAGGTTATTGGTCTTTTGGGCTTTATGGACTGGTTTAAACAAACCAGACTTGCACATTGAATTAGCGTGGTCCTTAAAATGAAGCTTACTGAAACTTTCAAAATAAAAGCCTGCATACTCCTCTCATGTCAGTGCACTGCCATAGGCGGTGCAAGAACTTTTTTTTTAACCTTTTTTTTCTCAGTATATTAGCACAAAGAGTAGCACTTCACTTCCCCCTAGTGCATTGCCTTGCGCAGCACACACACAGCAGTTGGCTGAGGATTAATTACTATAGAAGAACTACAACATGGTGGAACTCTCAGATACCACACATTAGGGCTGAGCTGGCATTTAGAACTACTTGCTGTTTTGGGCATTATATAGCTGGACTGTTACACATTGGATTAATGTGGCCATTAATCCAATGTGTAACAATTATGAAGCTTACTAAAAATTTCAAAATAAAAGCCTTGACATTTTCACATCAGGTAATTGCTCTTTTGTGCTTTATGGCATGGTTTAAACAAACTACTGTTACACATTAAATTGGTGAGGTAGTTAAAATGAAGCTTACTGAAAATTTCAAATTAAAAGTCTGTATATTCCTCAACTTTTAGTGCACCTCTGTAGGCGGTGCAATAATATTAGTGTTTTTTATGTTATTTATTTCTCAGGATAGTGACAGTTCATTAGCATTTGTACAAAAGTTAGCATTTCACTGTCTTTGACTAGTGCACTAGCACTTTTACCTAAAGTTAGCTTTTAGCTAATTTTCTCATTAATTAGACATGTTTAGTATACTGAATGAGTAGTAAAATTAAAACAACATGGTCCTGCTGCTCCACATGCTGCTGCCAGCATTTAAGCTAACATTAGCATATTGGCTAATTTTAGCTTATGAATCAATTTTAACATAATGAATGGTACAACTACAGCTTAGTCAACATGCTTCTGCCTCTCCACAGTTAATTGATTACGTTGCAGCTTTCTTTAGCATTAATGCTAATTTTTAGCATCGTAACGCTGGCTCAAAGCCGACGGGCACACTTTGGCATGCCCCTTTAAAATTTCTGCAGGAATTTTCTAGTTATTTATTATTCTTCCATCACCGTTAATGCGGCTCGTACCGCTGCGTGCCCACCCACAAAAGTGGTATCAAATCGTGCGGCTCGATGCCGAGAAGGGAGCTATTACTTTTATAGGGGATCGGAGTTACAACGGCGACGTAAAAAGCGAAAAACGAGCGAAATTTCCAACTGCCGAACGTTAGAGTGTAACTGAAACCAACTGCCGCTTTTTAGAGTGAGAAACAGGGTGGAATTTTGACCCAAAATAATTTTGAAATCGCTCTCATGGCCGCAAAACTTGTGCTATTGGTATGAAAGTTGGTCAGGAAATAGCACCGCATGTCTGCTCCGGTAAAATGTTTTCAAAATTTTCTAGGGCTTACGGTTTTCTGTCCAGGTGCTTCAGAGCAAAGTGATGGGACATGACCAACTGACGCTCCTCCTCAGTGTTTAATATAGGTTTTTGAAATTACTGAGCTCACCACACACCATTTTCTCTCATCAGTGCAATTATGTGAATGACCTACAGATATGAATCACGGACTATCAGAGACGACAAGTAGCCCTCTCACGCTTCAAACGGTTTTTGGATCGGCATAACGGTTCCCGAACGGGAAGGGGTCGTTCAGACTGCTTTTTTCATTAAAAGTGACTGGGTGTTCTCAAAGTTACATGAAGTGTCTCTCACACACACAGCAGTTGGCAGAGGCTTGATCGCTATGGCAACTGCTGGTTTGGCCTACAAGGTCTCTGTAGTTCTAAACATGGTGAAACACCTTAATACAGAGGGCAGAGCAGAAGGTCAGAACTACAACATGGCGGATCATTCAGTTATTACAGAGGAGGGCTGAGCTGGAATGTAGAGCTACTTGCTGTTTTGGGCATTATATTGGTGGATTAACCAAACCACTGTTACACATTGGATTAGTGTGTCTATTTAAAATGAAGCTTACTGAAAATTTCAAAATAAAAGCCCTGACATTTTTCACATCAGGTTATTGGTCTTTTGGGCTTTATGGGACTGGTTTAAACAAACCAGAGTTGCACATTGAATTAGCGTGGTCATTAAAATGAAGCTTACTGAAACTTTCAAAATAAAAGTCTGCCTATTCCTCTAGTGTTAGTGCACCGCCGAAGGCGGTGCAATAATATTAGCCTTTTTTATGTTATTTATTTCTCAGGATAGTGAACTGCCTTGCGCAGCAAGGCAGTTCATTAACATTAGCACAAACATTAGCATTTGAGCCCCCTTGACTATATGCTTCACACGGTTTTCGGATCACTCTAAAAGATCCTGAATAGGATGGAGATGTTTGGACTGCTTTGTTCAGATAAACTAACTGCTTCAAACCGTTAGAATCTGTTTCCTTGTGTCTCACTCACACGATAGTTGAGCTGCTCTTTAGAACTACAATGACTGAAGGTCAGAAACAACATGGTGGAACTCCCAAATGTCACATAGGGATGAGCTGGCTCTTAGATCTGCTTGCTGTATGGGACTTTATTAGCTGGATTAACAAACCACAGTTACACATTGGATTAGTGTGTAATCCACTGTAAATAAAAAGCTATTGTAAAGCTATTGTAAATAAAGCTTACTTGAAGTTTCAAATAAAAGCCTTGACATTTTTCACATGAGGTCATTACTCTTTTGGCCTTTATGTGACTGGTTTAAACAAACTACAGTAACACAATGAATTGGTGTGGTAGTTAAAAAGACGCTAGCTGAAAGTTTCAAAATAAAAGTCTGCATATTCCTCTCGTGTTAGTGCACCGCCGTAGGCGGTGCAATAATATAAGCTTTTTTTATGTTATTTATTTCTCAGGATTGTGAACTGCCTTGCGCAGCAAGGAAGTTCATTAACATTAGCACAAACATTAGCATTTCACTTCCTTTGACTAGTGTACTAGCACTTTTACCTAAAGTTAGCTATTAGCTAATTTTTTCATTTATTAGACATGTTTAGTATACTGAATGGAGTAGTAAAATTAAAACAACATGGTGCTGTTGCTCCACATGCTACTGCCAGCATTTAGGCTAAACATTAGCATATTTTAGCTTATGCATTAATTTTAACATAATGAATGGTACAAGTACAGCTTAGTACCATCATTATGAGGCTTCTGCCTCTCCACAGGTTGGTGACTACATTGCAGCTTTCTTTAGCATTAATGCTAATTTTTAGCATAAAAACACTGGCTCAAAGCCGACGGGCCCACTTTGGCATGCCCCTTTAAAATTTCTGCAGGAATTTCTAGTTATAGTTATTTATTTTTCTTCCGTTACCGTTAATGCGGCTCGTACCGCTGCGTGCCCACCCACAAAAGTGGTATCAAAACATGCGGCTCGATCCCGGCATTGGAGCTATTACTTTTATAGGGGATCGGAGTTACGACGGCGACGTAAAAAGTGAAAAACGAGCGAAATTTCCAACTGCCGAAACGCAGAGTGTAACTGAAACCAACTGCCGCTTTTTTAGAGTGAGAAACAGGGTGGAATTTTGACCCAAAAATAATTTTGAAATCGCTCTCATGGCCGTAAAACTTGTGCTATTGGTATGAAAGTTGGTCAGGAAATAGCACCGCATGTCTGCTCCGGTAAAATGTTTTCAAAATTTTTCTAGGTCTTACGGTTTTCTGTCCAGGTGCTTCAGAGCAAAGTGATGGGACATGACCAACTGACGCTCCTCCTCAGTGTTTAATATAGGTTTTTGAAAAATTACTGAGCTCACCACACACCATTTTTCTCTCATCAGTGCAATTATTGTGAATGACCTACAGATATGAATCACAGGACTATCAGAGACGACAAGTAGCCCTCTCATACGCTTCAAACGGTTTTTGGATCGGCATAACGGTTCCTGAACTGGAAGGGGTCGTACAGACTGCTTTTTTCATTAAAAGTGACTGGGTGTTCTCTAAGTTGCATGAAGTGTCTCTCACACACACACAGCAGTTGGCAGAGGCTTGATCGCTATGGCAACTGCTGGTTTGGCCTACAAGGTCTCTGTAGTTCTAAACATGGTGAAACACTTAATACAGAGGGCAGAGCAGAAGGTCAGAACTACAACATGGCGGATCACTCAGTTATTACAGAGGAGGGCTGAGCTGGAATGTAGAGCTACTTGCTGTTTTGGGCATTATATTGGTGGATTAACCAAACCACTGTTACACATTGATTAGTTTGTCTATTTAAAATGAAGCTTACTGAAAATTTCAAAATAAAAGCCCTGACATTTTTCACATGACATTTTTCTCTTTTGGGCTTTATGGGACTGGTTTAAACAAACCAGAGTTGCACATTGAATTAGCGTGGTCATTAAAATGAAGCTTACTGAAAGTTTCAAATTAAAAGTCTGCCTATTCCTCTAGTGTTAGTGCACCGCCGAAGGCGGTGCAATAATATTAGCCTTTTTTATGTTATTTATTTCTCAGGATAGTGAACTGCCTTGCGCAGCAAGGCAGTTCATTAACATTAGCACAAACATTAGCATTTGAGCCCCCTTGACTATATGCTTCACACGGTTTTCGGATCACTCTAAAAGATCCTGAATAGGAAGGAGATGTTTGGACTGCTTTGTTCAGATAAACTAACTGCTTCAAACAGTTAGAATCTGTTTATCCCTTTGTGTCTCACTCACACGATAGTTGAGCTGCTCTTTAGAACTACAATGACTGAAGGTCAGAACTACAACATCGTGGAACTCTCAAATAGCACATAGGGATGAGCTGGCGTTTAGATCTGCTTGATGTATGGGGCATTATATAGCTGGATTAACCAAACCACAGTTACACATTGGATTAGTGTGTAATCCACTGTAAATAAAAAGCTATTGTAAAGCTATTGTAATAAAGCTTACTGAAAGTTTCAAAATAAAAGCCTTGACAATTTTCACATCAGGTCATTACTCTTTTGTGCTTTATGTGACTGGTTTAAACAAACTACAGTAACACAATGAATTGGTGTGGTAGTTAAAAGACGCTAACTGAAAGTTTCAAAATAAAAGTCTGCATATTCCTCTCGTGTTAGTGCACCGCCGTAGGCGGTGCAATAATATAAGCTTTTTTATGTTATTATTTCTCATGATAGTGAACTGCCTTGCGCAGCAAGGCAGTTCATTAACATTAGCACAACATTAGCATTTCACTTCCTTTGACTAGTGTACTAGCACTTTTACCTAAAGTTAGCTATTAGCTAATTTTCCTCATTAATTAGACATGTTTAGTATACTGAATGGAGCAGTAAAATTAAAACAACATGGTCCTGTTGCTCCACATGCTACTGCCAGCATTTAAGATAACATTAGCATTTTGGCTAATTTTAGCTTATGCATTAATTTTAACATAATGAATGGAACAAGTACAGCTTAGTCAACATGCTTCTGCCTCTCCACAGGTTATTGACTACGTTGCAGCTTTCTTTAGCATTAATGCTAATTTTTAGCATCAAAGCGCTGCGTCCAGCCGACGGGCACACTTTGGCATGCCCCTTTAAAATTTTCTGCAGGAATTTCTAGTTATTTATTATTCTTCCGTCACCGTTAATGCGGCTCGTACCGCTGCGTGCCCACCCACAAAAGTGGTATCAAATCGTGCGGCTCGATGCCGAGATGGGTGCTATTACTTTTATTGGGGATCGGAGTTACGACGGCGACGTAAAAGCGAAAAAGGAGCAAATTTCCAACTGCCGAACCGCAGAGTGTAACTGAAACNAACTGCCGCTTTTTTAGAGTGAGGAACAGGGTGGAATTTTGACCCCAAAATAATTTTGAAATCGCTCTCATGGCAGTAAAACTTGTGCTATTGGTATGAAAGTTGGTCATGAAATAGCACCGCATGTCTGCTCCGGTAAAATGTTTTCGAAATTTATCTAGGGCTTACGGTTTTCTGTCCAGGTGCGTCAGAGCAAAGTGACCAACTGACGCTCCTCCTCAGTGTTTAATATAGGTTTTTGAAAAATTACTGAGCTCTGCACAGACCATATTTCTCTCATCAGTGCAATTACTGTGAAATACCTACAGATATGAATCACAGGACTATCGGAGACGACAAGTAGCCCTCTCATATGCTTCAAACGGTTTTTGGATCGGCATAACGGTTCCTGAACGGGAAGGGGTCGTTCAGACTGTTTTTTTCATGAAAAGTGACTGGGTGTTCTCAAAGTTGCATGAAGTGTCTCTCACACACACACAGCAGTTGGCAGAGGCTTGATCGCTATGGCAACTGCTGGTTTGGCCTACAAGGTCTCTGTAGTTCTAAACATGGTGAAACACCTTAATAAGAGGGCAGAGCAGAAGGTCAGAACTACAACATGGCGGATCATTCAGTTATTACAGAGGAGGGCTGAGCTGGAATGTAGAGCTACTTGCTGTTTTGGGCATTATATTGGTGGATTAACCAAACCACTGTTACACAATGGATTAGTGTGTCTATTTAAAATGAAGCTTACTGAAAATTTCAAAATAAAAGCCCTGACATTTTTCACATCAGGTTATTGCTCTTTTGGGCTTTATGGGACTGGTTTAAACAAACCAGAGTTGCACATTGAATTAGCGTGGTCATTAAAATGAAGCTTACTGAAAGTTTCAAATTAAAAGTCTGCCTATTCCTCTAGTGTTAGTGCACCGCCGAAGGCGGTGCAATAATATTAGCCTTTTTTATGTTATTTATTTGTCAGGATAGTGAACTGCCTTGCGCAGGCAGTTCATTAACATTAGCACAAAGATTAGCATTTGAGCCCCCTTGACTATATGCTTCCCACGCTTTTCGGATCACTCTAAAAGATCTTGAATAGGATGGAGATGTTTGGACTGCTTTGTTCAGATAAACTAACTGCTTCAACAGTTAGAATCTGTTTATCCCTTTGTGTCTCACTCACACGATAGTTGAGCTGCTCTTAGAACTACAATGACTGAAGGTCAGAACTACAACATGGTGGAACTCTCAAATAGCACATAGGGACGAGCTGGCGTTTAGATCTGCTTGCTGTATGGGGCATTATATAGCTGGATTAACCAAACCACAGTTACACATTGGATTAGTGTGTAATCCACTGTAAATAAAAAGCTATTGTAAATAAAGCTTACTGAAAGTTTCAAATAAAAGCCTTGACATTTTTCACATCAGGTATTTCCTCTTTTGTGCTTTATGTGACTGGTTTAAACAAACTACAGTAACACAATGAATTGGTGTGGTAGTTAAAAAGACGCTAACTGAAAGTTTCAAAATAAAAGTCTGCATATTCCTCTCGTGTTAGTGCACCGCCGTAGGCGGTGCAATAATATAAGCTGTTTTTATGTTATTTATTTCTCAGGATAGTGAACTGCCTTGCGCAGCAAGGCAGTTCATTAACATTAGCACAAACATTAGCATTTCACTTCCTTTGACTAGTGTACTAGCACTTTTACCTATAGTTAGCTTTTAGCTAATTTTCTCATTAATTAGACATGTTTAGTATACTGAATGGAGTAGTAAAATTAAAACAACATGGTCCTGTTGCTCCACATGCTGCTGCCAGCATTTAAGCTAACATTAGCATATTGGCTAATTTTAGCTTATGAATCAATTTTAACATAATGAATGGTACAACTACAGCTTAGTCAACATGCTTCTGCCTCTCCACAGTTAATTGATTACGTTGCAGCTTTCTTTAGCATTAATGCTAATTTTTAGCATCGTAACGCTGGCTCAAAGCCGACGGGCACACTTTTGGCATGCCCCTTTAAAATTTCTGCAGGAATTTTCTAGTTAGGGGCATGCCATAGCAATGCATAAGGAGAGCAGTACTGACTTGCTTCGCAAGTCAGTACTGCCTCCATGCATTGCATGGCAGGCACCTATTGTTCTACACCCAATAGAACGCCTCTTTATTTATATATATCTTTATTTTTCTTCCATTACCGTTAATGCGGCTCGTACCGCTGCGTGCCCACCCACAAAAGTGGTATCAAATCGTGCGGCTCGATGCCGAGAAGGGAGCTATTACTTTTATTGGGGATCGGAGTTACGACGGCGACGTAAAAAGCGAAAAACGAGCGAATTTTCCAACTGCCGAAACCTAGAGTGTAACTGACACCAACTGCCGCTTTTTTAGAGTGAGAACAGGGTGGAATTATGACCCAAAAATAATTTTGAAATCGCTCTCATGGCCGTAAAACTTGTGCTATTGTATGAAGTTGGTCAGGAAATAGCACCGCATGTCTGCTCCGGTAAATGTTTTCGAAATTTCTCTAGGGCTTACGGTTTCTGTCCAGGTGCTTCAGAGCAAAGTGACGGGACATGACAACTGACGCTCCCCCTCAGTGTTTAATATAGGTTTTTGAAAAATTACTGAGCTTTCCACACACCATTTTTCTCTCACTCAGTGCAATTCCTGTGAATGACCTACAGATATGAATCACGGGACTATCAGAGACGACAAGTAGCCCTTCATACGCTTCAAACGGTTTTTGGATCGGCATAACGGTTCCTGAACTGGAAGGGGTCGTTCAGACTGCTTTTTTCATTAAGTGACTGGGTGTTCTCAAAGTTGCATGAAGTGTCTCTCACACACACAAGCAGTTGGCAGAGGCTGATCGCTATGGCAACTGCTGGTTTGGCCTACAAGGTCTCTGTAGTTCTAACATGGCGGAACACCTTAATACAGAGGGCAGAGCAGAAGGTCAGAACTACAACATGGCGGATCATTCAGTTATTACAGAGGAGGGCTGAGCTGGAATGTAGAGCTACTTGCTGTTTTGGGCATTATATTGGTGGATTAACCAAACCACTGTTACACATGGATTAGTGTGTCTATTTAAAATGAAGCTTACTGAAAATTTCAAAATAAAAGCCCTGACATTTTTCACATCAGGTTATTGGTCTTTTGGGCTTTATGGGACTGGTTTAAACAAACCAAAGTTGCACATTGATTAGCGTGGTCATTAATTGAAGCTTACTGAAAGTTTCAAATTAAAAGTCTGCCTATTCCTCTAGCGTTAGTGCACCGCCGAAGGCGGTGCAATAATATTAGCCTTTTTTATGTTATTTATTTTCAGGATAGTGAACTGCCTTGCGCAGGCAGTTCATTAACTTAGCACAAACATTAGCATTTGAGCCCCCTTGACTATATGCTTCACACGGTTTCCGGATCCCTCTAAAAGATCCTGAATAGGAAGGAGATGTTTGGACTGCTTTGTTCAGATAAACTAACTGCTTCAAACAGTTAGAATCTGTTTATCCCTTTGTGTCTCACTGACACAATAGTTGAACTGCTCTTTAGAACTACAATGACTGAAGGTCAAACTACAACATGGTGGAACTCTCAAATAGCACATAGTGATGAGCTGGCTCTTAGATCTGCTTGCTGTATGGGGCATATATAGCTGGATTAACCAAACCACAGTTACACATTGGATTAGTGTGTAATCCACTGTAAATAAAAAGCTATTGTAAAGCTATTCTAAATAAAGCTTACTGAAAGTTTCAAAATAAAAGCCTTGACATTTTTCACATCAGGTCATTACTCTTTTGGCCTTTATATGACTGGTTTAAACAAACTACACTAACACAATGAATTGGTGTTGTATTTAATTAGATGCTAAGTGAAAGTTTCAAAATAAAAGTCTGCATATTCTTCTAGTGTTAGTGCACCGCCGTAGGCGGTGCAATAATATAAGCCTTTTTTATGTTATTTATTTCTCAGGATAGTGAACTGCCTTGCGCAGCAAGGCAGTTCATTAACATTAGCACAAACATTAGCATTTCACTTCGTTTGACTAGTGTACTAGCACTTTTACCTATAGTTAGCTTTTAGCTAATTTTCTCATTAATTAGACATGTTTAGTATACCGAATGGAGTAGTAAAATTAAAACAACATGGTCCTGTTTCTCCACATGCTACTGCCAGCATTTAAGCTAACATTAGCATATTGGCTAATTTTAGCTCATGCATCAATTTTAACATAATGAATGGTACAACTACAGCTTAGTCAACATGCTTCTGCCTCTCCACAGGTTATTGACTACGTTGCAGCTTTCTTTAGCATTAATGCTAATTTTTAACATCATAACGCTGTGTCAAAGCCGACGGGCACACTTTGGCATGCCCTTTAAAATTTCTGCAGGAATTTTCTAGTTATAGGTTTATTCTTCCGTCACCGTTAATGCGGCTCGTACCGCTGCGTGCCCACCCACAAAAGTGGTATCAAAACGTGCGGCTCGATGCCGAGAAGGGAGCTATTACTTTTATAGGGGATCGGAGTTACGACGGCGACGTACAAAGTGAAAACGAGCGAAATTTCCAACTGCCGAAACGTTAGAGTGTAACTGAAACCAACTGCTGCTTTTTAGAGTGAGAAACAGAGTGGAATATTGACCCAAAAATAATTTTGAAATCGCTCTCATGGCCGCAAAACATGTGCCCTTGGCATGAAAGTTGGTCAGGAGATAGCACCGCATGTCTGCTCCGGTAAAATGTTTTTGAAATTTTTCTAGGGCTTACGGTTTTCTGTCCAGATGCTTCAGAGCAAAGTGACGGGACATGACCAACTGACGCTCCCCCTCAGTGTTTAAAATAGGTTTTTGAAAAATTACTGAGCTCACCACACACCATTTTCTCTCATCAGTGCAATTCCTGTGAATGACCTACAGATATGAATCACAGGACTATCAGAGACGACAAGTAGCCCTCTCATACGCTTCAAACGGTTTTTGGATCGGCCTAACGGTTCCTGAACTGGAAGGGGTCGTTCAGACTGCTTTTTCATTAAAAGTGACTGGGTGTTCTCAAAGTTGCATGAAGTGTCTCTCACACACACAGCAGTTGGCAGAGGCTTAATCGCTATAGCAACTGCTGGTTTGGCCTACAAGGTCTCTGTAGTTCTAAACATGGCGAAACACCTTAATACAGAGGGCAGAGCAGAAGGTCAGAACTACAACATGGCGGATCATTCAGTTATTACAGAGGAGGGCTGAGCTGGAATGTAGAGCTACTTGCTGTTTTGGGCATTATATTGGTGGATTAACCAAACCACTGTTACACATTGGATTAGTGTGTCTATTTAAAATGAAGCTTACTGAAAATTTCAAAATAAAAGCCCTAACATTTTCACATCAGGTAATTGGTCTTTTGGGCTTTATGGGACTGGTTTAAACAAACCAGAGTTGCACATTGAATTAGCGTGGTCATTAAAATGAAGCTTACTTAAACTTTCAAAATAAAAGCCTGCATACTCCTCTCAAGGCGGTGCAATAATATGTCGTTTTTTAAAACCTTATATAGCTGGACTTTTACACATTGGATTAATGTGGCCATAAATCCAATGTGAAACAAAAATGAAGCTTACTGAAAGTTTCAAAATAAAAGTCTGCATATTTCTCCCACGTTAGTGCACCGCCGTAGCGGTGCAATAATATTAGATTTTTTTATGTTATTTATTTCTCAGGATAGTGAACTGCCTTGCACAGCAAGGCATTCATTAGCATTTGTACAAAAGTTTGCATTTCACTGTCTTTGACTAGTGCAACAGCACTTTTACCTAAAGTTAGCTTTTAGCTAATTTTCTCATTAATTAGACATGTTTAGTGTACTGAATGGAGTAGTAAAATTAAAACAACATGGTCCTGTTGCTCCACATGCTACTGCCAGCATTTATGCTAACATTAGCATATGGCTATTTTAGCTTATGCATCAATTTTAACATAATGAATGGTACAAGTACAGCTTAGTCAACATGCTTCTGCCTCTCCACAGGTTATTGACTACGTTGCAGCTTTCTTTAGCATTATGCTAATTTTTAGCATCAAACGCTGCGTCAAAGCCGACGGGCACACTTTGGCATGCCCCTTTAAAATTTCTGTAGGAATTTCTAGTTATCAGTGAGAATGCATTCAATGCATTCTCATTATAGTGTTTCTGTTTCCCTTTATCAGTGAGAATGCATTCAATGCATCTCACTTATAGTGATTCTGTTTTTCTTTATCAGTGAGAATGCATCTATGCTTCTCACTTATAGTGTTTCTGTTTTTCTTATTATCAGTGAGAATGCATTCAATGCATTCTCACTTATGTGTTTTCTGTTTTTCTTTATCTTATCAGTGAGAATGCATTCAATGCATTCTCACTTATAGTGTTTCTGTTTTTCTTTATCTTATTATTATTATTCTGACTTTCCGTACGTTTTTCGTGGTTTAACTACTCTCACTATCTTTCACTAATTGTACTAATTATATATCAAAACGTTCAGCTTCTTCAGGAGAATGGTGCTATGACTTTGGTAACCTTCACTATTGCACTTTTTGAAATAATTGCCCTTTTGTGCAAATTATTGCCCCATTATTTCCTATGGTGGAACTCTGTAACTGATTTCAGTTACTTGAGTGTCCACTCTAGAACTGCCATTTTTGAACTTTTTCTGCTCTTTTATAAACAAAATTATGCTGTTCATACATATTTCACTGTATAGAAATATTTTATGCATTAAAATGTAGCCACTAGTGTCTACTTTATGGATTATTACTGTCATTGCTACAGGATTTACTCTTTCTGTCAAACTCCTCTGGAGTACAGCCTTGTCACAGTTTCTCTATTCTTTCAATGTATTTTTTTCTTGTGCTCTGTTTTTATCTGTGTCTATCCATTCTGCTTGTCTACTTTCTGTTTTCCTTCTGGTTCTACTGGTTTCACTATCTTTAAGATCTACTATCTTTAATCAATTTTATAAAATCATATATCAACATTCTGCTTCTTCTATCCGTTTGCTTTTAATCTGTTTTACTCCTTCAAATATTTCTGGTTTACTGTTTCCACTAATTTTTATACTTATTACTGTTTCACTATTCAATTGTTTCAACTATTCCTGGGATTTGCACTTATTTCCTGTTGTTTCAATTATGCTCTTCTTAAACTCTGTTTCCCTTTTGACTTTTTCCAAATAATTCAGGTTGCACACAAACTCCTGCTTCTTCTGTTGAATTCTGCTATAATTATATATTATATAATTTATACAGTATAATTCACTATTAATTCACTTTATAATTAAATATAGTATATTACTATTCAATCGTTCAACTATTTCTATGTTTCTATGCATTGCTTGTCTACTTTTCTGTATGTCTTCTACTCTACATGTATTACTATCTTCTAAGCTCTTCTGCAATGTTAATCAATTTCAGCAATTCATATATCAACATGTTCTGCTTCTTTAGACCCTTTATCTTTTTGTTTTGCTCTGTTTTACTCCTGCAAATATTTCCAGGTTTTGTGCTTCCCCTAATTTAATCTATTTGCTGTTTTACTACTCAATTGTTTCAACTATTTCTGGGTTTGCACTAATTTCCTTTTGTGCCAATTACGCTCTGTCTCAAGTTCTGTTTCACTTTTTTTACTTTTTCAAATAATTATCGTTGCACACAAACTTTTGCTTCTTCAGCTGAATTATGGTATATATATATATATATATATATATATATATATATATATATATATATATATATATATATATATATATATATATATATATATATATATATATATATATATATATTTCATTGCCTAAATGGTCTGAAAATAGCTTGTTGCTAACCAAACAAGTGGTAGTTCCGGTTTGCAGTAAACGTTGTGCCCTTATTCCTAACGTTGTGTTAGGAATAAGGTGGATATATATGATAAAAAATATGTGATTACTGTCGAAATGGAGACTGACAAACCAAACAAGCGAGAGATTCTTCTTGAATGTAACAAAACCATTAACATTTCTCCTGCTCTCTGGCAGCCTCTGGATGTTGATGTGGAGAAGAGAAGCATCAGAGCAGATATAAGAATGAATGTAAAAGAAATCATGGAAAGTATCAAACAATAATTTTACCACAAATAAATCCCTCTCAATAAATGATTGTTGCCTATTCCTGTCTGTTGCAGGCAGCCAATAAGAAACGGGAGTCATAAGCACGGAAAAGAATCCCAAACAAAGAACATCTGGCAGGAGTCCGGTGGACAATATAGAGGGAAGACTGCAGTTGATGTGTGGAAACAACGTGAATAAATGATGACAATAAAAGAATATAAACTTTTGTCATAAGCTTATTGATGTCGATTTGTTTATTGCCGTCAATTTGAACAATTTCAAACATTCCCTTGATTTATGTGTTCCAAAAATATTTAAAGATAATATCAATTACTTTCTTATTGTGAAAGTAGAATGCAATCTGTAGAGACTCACACAGAGAGAGAAACAGCAGTTAGACAATTTTATTGGACCGAGAATTTGGCGCTCGGACACCGGCGGAAGACCTGCGAGCCGAGAATTGCAGCGAGCTTGAATGATCGGCTCGAACGAAGCTCAGAGAGGTCTTCCCCCGGGCCCAGTCACTAGTGGTGGAGCGGAGCTTGGAGAGAGGAGTCTTGAGGGGACCTGGAGGCATCTGGGTGGCTGGTGGTGGAAACGGGGATGAGGTGGGTTGAAGCAGGGCTGAAGCGGGTGGATCTGTGGTTGCTTCGCCTTTTGAAGGATCTCTTGCCAGGTGATTGGATCGAGGTAGAGAGGTGGTGCGTCCTGATTGGTTGGGATGAAGCCGTGGTGATAAGTGATGCCGGAAGAGTCTTACAGGTTGAATTTCCGCCTAGGGCTACATTTTTAATTTGAGTTTCTGTGATAATTTCAGCTCCTGCTAATTTATGCTTTTTGTTACATTTCACTATTCAACATTTTTAAAAAGTTCAGGTTTTGTACAAATTTTGGCTTCTGTTAATTAGTATAAAATTAGTGGAATGACTATTTTTCTAAAACACCACTTAAAGTGTATTTATAGTTTAACACTTCCCACTTTGACATAATTAGATTCATAATAATGAACTGACAGTTTAAATATGCTGAACTATGTATTAAAAACATACTTAAAAAATACAATTGTTTATATAGCTTTGATAGATGTTTGAATATGGTCTCCAGTAACAAAAAAAGCGTGTTATGATCGAATAAATAGGTTGATACGTCATCGTGACTGCTAAACACATAACGCTGAGTGGGTGGACCGCTCCAAGATGGCCGCCCTAAATCTCGTCAGCGACAATAGTGAGAGCAGTCACTCATCACAGTCACAGAGCGCTGTTCATGACAGTGTTGAAGAAGCAGTGCTATTTAGTAAGACTTACATCTAATACATTTTGAACTTTGAACAAAAGCCACAGTAAAGCATGAATACGATCCTGTAATTTCCTGCTTGGAATTACAGGATCGTTTTAGCGTTCGTGTTGCGTTTAAATGGGGCTCGGAAAAACTGATTATGACCTGCTAAAAATTGGATTAAACAGTTGTGACTACTGAAAGGAAGTGTACCTAAGGCATAGATATTGGAAGTGCGGGGAAGAAAAGAAGAAGAAAAAAGGACCTTTCAGCAGAGATGTGGAATGACTGGGCGCAGAATTTCTAATAAAATGCCCGCAATTGCTGACGGGCCCGGTTCGATGTGCGGGGTGTGACTGTTACAGGCAGCCAATCAGAAATCACTGAGTCATAAAGAAATTAAGGGAATCCCAAACAACGAACAGCTGACAGCAACCGAGAGTCCGGTGGACATTATAGGGGAATGACTGCAGTTGATATACGGAAACAACGTGAATAAATGATGACAATAAAATTATATATATAAAATAAAATAAAATATATATATATATATATATATATATATATATATATATATATATATATATATATATATATATATACACACACACACACACACACACAAATATTTTCTGGAGCGATTAACGATTCATACTTCCTCCTTGTGAAAGTAAAAAAAATAATTAATCACGACTGTAAGTCGAATCTGGCTACTGACTGTAAAGGCTGCATTCCTTATTTGATTGGATGTGAAGACGCTCGTGAGCGCTGCATGTAGGCTATAAATACGTTCCATCCAAATCGCCGTAAGTTTGTCTAAATTCTTAATTTCTGGGTTATTTGCTATGTTCATATGTTTCGAGCTACAGGTAAATGTAATAACATTGAATCGGAAGTAAAATGTTACAAATTTATTTATTGACTATTGTTTCATGACGTGTAATCGGGAGCCGCCCACCTCGGTCCAACGGTGGATAGTTAAGCGGGCCAGCCCGTTGAGTTGTAGCAACAAGCCTTCAATCTTTAGTTCTATCGGCCCCCAGGTGAGATTTAAAAGGTGTTCTTAAGTCGGTGGTCCTAGATAAAAGCATTAAATAATAAATAATAATAAATCTAATAACTAACTTCTATAGTTAAAACCGGTGGCGCCACCACCAGTTTTAACTTGCCGTTAAAACTGCCGTTGGGCGGAGGTTAAACTACCTAACAGTTAAAACTGAATGTCCGTTTATTAACACTGTTAGGTGAAGCCTAACTGTGACTTCTTTGGAACAAACGGTTCAGCCGTTGAATACTGAATACTGAATACAGGATTTTGGTTCAACGGCTAAACCGTTTATCAGGTGTTTATCTGCTGTAAAGTGTTGAACAGCTCTTTAACCATTTGCCTGTTCAGTTGAAACTGCTGTTTATTGGGTGGTAAACAGCTTCTTCGCTTTAATATGTGTCCTTTGCCCATTAAAGCGTGGGGCTGAGGAGGTGACACTGTTGACTCTTGATGGGGTTTGTAATACTGACATTTTGTTTCTGTCCTTCACTTCCCCCTAGGATGGCTCTATCTACCATAATAAACCGCGCACAATCGCCGATCTACAGGCCACCACCAGTAAACATCGCAGTTATAAAGATAAGAGAGGAAGAAAAAGTAATTAGCTGGGCAGTAAAGGAGGGTAAAGCAAAGGTATTACAGAAAAAGAAAAATCAAATTCTAACTGTCACAGATGGGCAAACGATTGGAAAAATAATTATATTTGAAAAAAATTCAAAAAACCTTTGTGAGGGCCAATCTTATGTAATGAGGAGCTACGCTCTCAGGGGCTCGGAGCCGCCCCTTATCATTAACGTCACTCCCGCCACGCAATTTTATAAAGGGCCGAAGGTGAACATCACTCCAGAGCTTTTACAGAAAGCAGAGGCCATTTTAAACCCAGCAGCACCAATGGCCCATCTGGAGAAGGCAGCAGAGTCAAAAGGACTGATGACGGTGCAAGGGGAAATTGTGGAGGTAGGATTTTTCTTATATTTCTTAATTTTTTCCATAAGAGAGGACTTAATTTGCTAACTGTAAATCTCAACTGGGTAGAAGATAACATGAAAGGCCCCATTACAGAACAATATGCGAACTCTAAAAGTACTTTTCTTTGTACTTCTCAGTTTGCTGCGGTCAGGCTTGTGATGTCGGGAAAAATGATGGTGCCAATCCGGACAGTGCGGCTGAAAGAGGTATAATAACTTGTTTTAAGACTTGTTCAAAGCTGCAGTTGTCATTTATTTTTAAAACAAATAATATTTGGATAAAAAAAGGTAAGTGCCTAAGGAAATGGGGTGTGTGTGTGTGTGTGTGTGTGTGTGTGTGTGTGTGTGTGTGTGTGTGTGTGTGTGTGTGTGTGTGTGTGTGTGTGTGTGTGTGTGCGTGTGTGTGTCAAGTTCATGACATAAAACCAGCTTTTGTGTCATGAACCAGCTTGCATGTGAATTTTGCAGCGTCTGGTCAGAAAAGGTAGATTGGTGGGTTTTGTTTGTTTGTTGACTTTTTGAGAACTCTTGGATAAATCTCTAATTTTTTTGTCAATAATTCTTTTAATTACAGGGCAGCTGCACAATGCCCATCTCCCTTTGGAGGGAAGCAACCCTGGTGGAACTGGCAATTGGCCAACAGGTCAAAATTACACATGTTCGGTGCCAGGATTCTGGCTATGGATTACAGCTGCAAAGCACAACCTTTACAACAATTCAGGTATGTTGTCAATTCCTGAAGAAGTAAATTAATTTTAAGTAGATTTAGACATTTAAAGCAAAATGTGCATATATTTTAAAATTGAGGCATTCTAATTAAAATTATTTGCTAAACTTTGGAGATATACACAAAGTGTGAAAGTGCCACTGCTCAGAGCTAACCTTGTAATTTTTTGTCAACTTCAAAATTATGGAATGGCTTATTACATATTTTGATATCCTGGAAACCATTCAATATTTTCTGACTCAAGTCTATTATGCTTTGCCAAAAGAAGACTTAAATAAAGGAGAAACAACAATTAACATAAATGCACCACAAATCTGGAACCAACATCCACAATGTTAATGTTTTTGATGATGGTGTGTGACCAAATGTCATGCTTGTTGTTGTTGCTTCATTTACAGTTGCTGACTGTATGATATTTATTATATGAATAACTTTGAACTTGCTGATTGCTGAAATGCACAAACAAATGATCTTGGACTTAAAAAAACATAAACCTGAAGGAAATAGCATATGTAGCAAAGATCAAACAAGTTGCTACTGTTATTTGACATTTAACCTTGGTGTTGGTTTTCCTTTTTTGTTCTCATTTTTAGATGATAACATGATAATTGACATACCTGATTATATTTCTAATATAAAATACTATATTTTTGTACTGTATTAACAGGAAAAAATGGAAGACAAAAAAGCGGCTGTCGTCATTGGTGTCATGGACACTGAAGACCAAAACGAAAAACATGTCCTCCTGGACAGTGATGAAGTCTATCGGATTGCTGCAGATTTGTGGAGTCCATTTGATGAAATGCTGGAAGACGGGAGCCTTGTTGTGGATATTGAGGTTCACGGAAATGAGATAAAAAAAATAATCAAAAAATAATTGCAATTTAAATAAATGTTTTCAGTTCAGTTTTTCAACTTTTTTTCACTATTAAAATTGTTGACTAATCTCTGTTTATGCTTTTTAAAGGTATTTGTTGTGTTTCACTCTTGAAATTTCAGGTCTTTTAGAATTTTTTTGCTTGCTTTGTTATAGTTCATAAAATAATCAGTTAATCTGTTCAAATTAAATTGGTGATTACTATTGAATGACACTTTCTTCATATAACATAAACTTTGGTCATGACATTTACACCATATATATATACAAGTGGAAATCCTTCACATATTCAGTGATTGTGAGTCTGAAAAGTAGTATGATGAAATTTAACTTATACAATCATATCCCTTTTCCATGCATTAATTCACAACGTTTTCTGCCTGTTTTAAATATTCTCAACTCTTCCGGCGCTAGAGGGGGTAAAATGAATTAAACTTCACTTTTTGACTTTTTTTCAGGTTATTCAGGTATGTGTGTGTGTGTGTGTGTGTGTGGGTGTGTGTGTGTGTGTGGTGTGTGTGGTGTGCGTGCGTGTTTGGTGTTTGTGTAATTAGACTCTGATGGTGAGGCTGTGAACCTGCTGTGTTGTGCTTAAAAGTAAGAGAGAAAACGTTAAAGTACAACTGAAAACCACGTATTCCTTTAAGTCTGTAACAGCGCAGCTACTGTAAAAGATCTGAAAAAAGTCGGTTAGCAAGTTGCTAACATGTAAACAAATTGCAGTTCCTATTTGCGGCAGAAGTTGTGCCCATATATTATACAAAGTTTCAAACCTTCATTTACACCATATACATGCAAAATGTACCATTGTGCACTGTGTAATATACATAACAATGAACTGACAGCTCTTTCTATGACTCCTCACATTGTGATGAAATCACGCACAAATCAGAGACTAAATTGCAGCAAAATTTTTCCTACCATCTCAAAACTTAAGATTCCCCCTCAAAGCATTAAAATTATATAAATTCTACTATAAGTAAGAGATCACAATAAAAATACCACTTTTATCAGTTCCCAAACGTGGTTTTCTGCACAGTCAGGTTGGAGAAATCCCCTCCGCACCATTTAGCTTTTAGTTTCCACGCACGAAGCAGGAAGATAACGGGAGGGTAATCAGCTTGGCTCGTGTGATCTTTGAAGCAGGAGCGCCGTTGTTAGCACCTCATTCAGAGCTGCTAAAAATTATTCAGAGAGCATGGGAGGGGGTTTCAGGTGAATTTCGACCCTGACGTGAGGTTACAAAGCCAATATTTTTAAAGTATCCATAGTTAAGAGTCTTCTCTGTGTCAAGTCATACCGAACATTGTCGGTCAGCCGACCGAAAATTTACTTTCTACACCGTATTTGATGACAGGGCATGTAAATGGACACGCCCTTTAAATCCGTCAGCTGATTTTAATTAGCCGGAAAACCATAACATTTTGGGCAAAAATTGTATGCGGATAGTTTTTGAAGGATGAAAGCCTTTAGCGGACCATAAAAATAAAATAAAAAACACGTGTAGCGGTTTTTTTTACGGAGAAATCCAAACCTGAGAGTATTGCTCAAATGGATAATGACAACCCAAACAAGCGAGAGGTTCATATTGAAAATGACAAACATTAACATTTCTGTTGATGAGAAGAGACGCAGATACAAGGGCAAAACAATATAATTATTGTTAATATATGAATGAAGCGTCAATCTTCCTACTAAGGTCTTTCTACTTTTTTTGCATTTCAGCAGCAGTCATTCAGAAAATATGTATTCTCAAGAGTGCATATTTGCAATTCTTATAATTCTCATAGCCATTCTCAAGACTATCTCTTGAAGTATATATATATATATATATATATATTATATATATATATATATATATATATATATATATATATATATATAATAATATATATATATTAATCATTATTTATTTGTGACATTATTAATAATTATTTATTGTCTTTGTATAGTTACATAAATATGTATGCTATTGTAACCGGATCCTTTTCTGCGTTGTGCTGGTTTTTGAGTGAATGGACCGTGACACAGTTTCTTTCAAGCGGATGATTCTCGTTTATTTCTGACGAAAATACAGACAAAACAACCGTGTTATAGGCTGCCCGCTCCAAGTCCTACACCAAACAAAAGTATAAAACAAAATTAACTTAATAGATCAATAAATAAACTGAATGTATTTAGATGGAAAAATGAAAGCACACACCTTTCCCGCAGGACAACATGAATGTCAAAAGGGAGGGGCTAAGGGGCGCAAACAATTTAAAGACAATACCACAGAAGAAGAAATAAAACGGAGGGGCTTCAGATCTTAAAATAACACGGTTAAAACAATGACAGAGGTGTTTCAGTAAGATAAGGACAAGACAAATAACCAAAGAAGACATTTTATGTAATTATATAAAAGAGAATTACAACCAGGTTACATTATTACTAAATAATTTATTAATTTATGAACGGCTGTGCTTTGTAATTTGCTCTTCATACATCAATATCAGAATATTCTATTCCTATTCTATTGTTATAGCCACTAATCATATTTAAATATGCTGAACTATGTAATAAAAACATACTTAAAAATACAATTGCTTATAAAGCTTTGACAGATGTTTGAATATGGTTTCCAGTAACAAAAAGCGTGTTATGATTGATTAAATGGCTGATACGTCATCGTGACTGTTAAACACATAACGCTGAGACTCCATCAACACTCATCAACAGAGCGCTGTTCATGACAGTGATGAAAAAGCAATGCTATTTAATAAGACTTAAATCTAATACATTTTGAACTTTGAAAAAAGCCACAGTAAAACATGAGTAACGAAGGGAAATAAGAGTATATCTGATTTTGAATCTAATTATTTAAATTTTGCTTAAATGGTTTGCACCTCCGGTTTGCACCTGTGTTTTGTGTAATCCTAGCCCGCCGTTAATTTTATTAACTGCGGGATGAAGAAAAAAAGACCTATAAGTATGGATGTGACCATGACTCTGAGGTGGATAATTTCTCCCAATGCCCGCTTTTGCCGACAGTCCTGCTTTAGTGTGTTAGTTGTTATGTCTGTGGCGAGAACAAGAGCACAAACAAGAACACGTTAACCTGCCACGGCTTTATGGACATGCGCAGTTGAGTGGCTTTAAGTGGCGTTCAATGAACGTCACCAGCATTTGATGAGCGCCTCTCCCACAGTAAATTACATTTATATTTTCTATTTAATATTTTTTTATGACAGTGATGAAGAAGTAGTGTTATTTAATAACAATTTATGCCAATACATTTTGAACTTTCAACAAAAGTCACAGTAAGGCATAAGTAACGAAGGGAATTAATAATTAGTCTATATAATTTTGAATGTTATAATTAATTCTAATTCGATAAAAAATAAATGCAGTTCAAAATGTTTGTTTCAAAACCCGAATTGTACATGAGACTTAAAATTGGTGCCAATCTTTCTTGAATTGATTTGACAAGCATGTAAAAGCCACAGTCGTAATCGAAGTGGAAATGTCTGAGTCCTCCTGAATGCCTCTGACACATGACGTGACGTTCTTTGCCGTTACGTTCTCACTTCTTCGTTTGTCCCCAACAGGTAAGCGGTGTGTTATTTGGGTCTGTCGTGATAATAAAATTATAAACAATGAGAGACGGTTTCCTTGTCAAATAGTTATTACATAATTGCTTCTTAATGTGGATGTAACTTAATAAAGCTGAAAGCCGCTATACGGAGTTTTTTTCTGATAGCAAACAATCATTAGCATATGCTAAAATTGACGGTATCACTCGTATGAAAACCTGTCCATTCAGATTGCAGAGGGTATTTCCAATTGACTTAATTTATAACCATGTATGTTAGTATTTGTCTTCATGATCAGCTTCTATTCAGCTAAATATGTATAAAATTGCTACGGTAACCTCGGAGTTGATTAGACTTTTCAGTTCAACTGAACGGACTGTCAGCCGTTAAGAGGCTGTTCGATAAACGTTGCTTTGTTCTTGGGTTGTGACGTGCAGAGCTGGCTTGCAATAATCAGAAAATGTAAGAGATGAAAGACGGTTTCATTCTTAAGATATTAATAATCGCTTCTTAACGAATCGCCATACCATAATGAAGTTATAAACCGCTAACCCTCCTATTTCTGATGGGTGCCGACGTTAGCATGATATGCTATCATTGACGCTACTATATGTCTTAACTGAAAACCATTCTAAGTGTTAACTGTTGGAATTCACCTAAATTACACAACGTGTTGTGTATTTTTCTGATCAAGTCAATAATTGTGAGATAACACACAGTGTCTTTTCACAGATGAAAGAAAACTGCTCACAGCGTTCTTTGCCTGGTAAGTACATTGCAAAGTTCAGCAGCCTGTCGAGCGCAATGTTTTTAACAATACATTTGGAAATATACGATTAGACAGTGACATGTGGAAAACCTGAATGTTTTTGACAGTTTCATTCTGAACCAACATTTTATGAACACAGAAATCTCACAAATTGGACTGAAAATATTTAAAGCTTTTTAGCAAACTTCCTCATTTTGTTGAAATATTTTGCTACCATCTTTGTGCACTAAACAAATGTGTAACAAGGTGGTGATCTTATGAGCTGTCTAAAATCCATATACATTACAATCTTAGTATCTAAAAAACAGACTCGATGTCTTTTTAAAAAATCCTCTTAGACAGAACCTTGTCTGGAAACATAATAAGGTAATAGTGTCACTCCCAACTCTTCATTGCAATGAATTTCAAATGCACTATTAAAATGGCCCTATTAGGGACAGATGCTCACAGCAAAGCAGAGTGATGCAACATAGGACTGCTGCTTTTTACGTTAGTCTGTTTTGTCTATGTGCCTTTGTTAAATAAATTCAATAAATTTAACTGTTATTTCCTCCTTTCAGACAACCTAGATATTTCCACCAAATTCTGCTCAGTGAGGTGAGTACTAGCAGCATGTGGCTTTATTTGATTTAAAAAGTTAGCTGAAACGTCCAGAAATGTCTAGATCAAAGCAGCTTGTGTACAGAGGACAAAGAACCTTAGCGATATGTGTGTTCTGGACTCCTGAAGGTTTTCTGGTCAGCTAATAACAAACTGTTTCTACTCTCCCTCACAGAGAGAAGTGGACCCAAACACCTTTCTCCTGGTGAGCGGATGTTTCAACGTGGATCAGCGAGCTGTCACAGCTGATCCAACTTGACTCACACAATTTGAATAAAATCATGTCCACAAACATTTGCTTTAAATTAGATTCAAACAGGATATGTTGGTTATGCTCACATGACGACCCTGTTGTCCAAACCCTGTAAGAAACATGACTCACTACTGCAACAACCTCTGAGTTGTTTTCTGGACTCATGATGAGGTTTTCTGTCACTCATTTAATCTCTGTGATGAAGAAGGTCAAGTCAACATTAAATTCTGCTAAAGCAACTGGTCTTTTATTTTGTTGGTATGCTGGGATGCATCTTATTTCAGTAAGAATATCATAATTACATTCATTGACTATTTCAATAAAGGTCTGAAAACACAGCAACAACCCAATTCACACCACAAGCTTAGTTCACATAGTAGTAGGTATGAATCTCTTCACAGTTTGAACCTTTTCAGATGAAATCTGACCAGAAGCTGCTCTGTTGAGAATGTTTCATTTTGATGTCTATTGGCTGTTCTTTTGTCTCGCAGGTGTTCCACGGACCCTCTTTTCTAACCACTGTCGGAAGCATTTTAATTTTCCAACTGTGTTTTTTCCTTTCCTCTTCCTTCCAACATATCTGGAAAACCATTTTACTGTGCATTTTACTATCCCATCCTAACTCTCCTACGAATTTCTTCAAAAACCAGCATCCCAATAGGTGGCCTGGTTTTTCCGAATTCAGGAGCTGGTTTACCAGTAACCAGAGTTCCCTTTATTTCTTCAACCATCAGTTTACTGCCAAATTGATGTTTGCCTGTCTCTCTTAATCTAGTTTACCAGTAACTAGATCTGTTTTCCACTCACATCTTACGTCCTGTGACCTCTGAACAGTTCTTCTATTGATTTGTGACATGAATTTGTGGCATTGATTTTGTGGCTATATATTTGAGAATCCTACTTCTATCGAGTTCATCAGTAACTCATCTGACTATCATTGAGAATCTGAGAGAATCTCCCCTTCACTGCTCTGTCTTTCCTGTCTACCTCTCTCCACCGTAAGAGTAAATAACTGGGAAGCTTCACACATCTAAGACGTCATTTTTGAGTAATCTCTAAGTTTGAAAAGCTTCCATTTAAAAATTGGCCAAAATAATTACTCAAAACAGGTCAACTAAAAACTTGATCTGTATAAATTTTGAATTGAAAGCAAAGTTTGCTTTCTGCTGAACTACATTCCTCCATTTAATTGGACTTAAGTAAGCTCTGGTCTTGTCTGACAAATATATTTATAGAGCACTATTGGCATAAAGTCAAAAACAGTAAAAAGAAAAACGTAAACTTTGATATTTCTAGACGTCTTTTTGAGTAATCTGATTTGGACTGAAGTTTAAAAACACTTCTATTTCAAATTGGATTATAATTTTCTATTTTAAATATTTCTGAACAGGTCAACTAAATACTTGATCTGTATACATTTAAAAACTGAAATTAATCTTCTGAGCTAATCTTTATTGAACAAAATTCCAATTGGACTGAAGTAAAGCTTCAGTTTTTATCTGAGCTGCCTAATTCGTGTTCCTGCTTGCTGCTACTGACGTTGGACTGAACTTCAGGTTTGTTCACAGGTTTGTATGACTAGCTATTCAACACTAATCATTGATTGTAAGTGCATTGGTGTAGTTTGTGTTGTATCTGCTTTTCTTGAGATAAAAAGTCAACACGACCATTGGAGTTGCTGTTTCCTGCCTGACCTGTCCAGAAGTCTAACAACAATGCCCAGAAAGATCGCGTTCCCAGCTCAGAAGCTCAGATGGCAGAAGGAGAAACAGCCTCAGAGCGATAAGTGACAGGTACTGACTCGGAGAACAAGTCAGTTGGAGAGTCTTTTGAACGACAGCAGGTAAACAATATAAGTGAAAACAGTTTATCCTCTGTGACACTATCTAATGGAAACACTGCCAAACCAGTATTTCAGCATAATGCAAGAGATACAAAAAGTGCATCACAAATGTCTTATGCTGACATGGTGAAAAGGGGACGTGGTTCAGCTCAGCAGTCTCGAGTTAATGTAGAACTTCAGCCATCAGTGATAAATGTGTGTGCCTCACGGAGTCAAGATTCGTTAAAATATGGAAAATACAGGAACAGTCAGTGTATGGCAAACAGTTTGGTTTTTCTGGCTTTTTTCCATGAGAATGAAACAATTACCAGACCAGATCTTGACCTCATTCTGGATAAAGGTGATGCCGTGTACAGACAGGCTAGAGAAAGATTTCCTCGTAGCATCCATTTGGCAACTGATGAACTACCAAATGAGGTACTGGCACGCAGGTCAACATATCAGATCGCCATGACTCCAGTACCCGTATGTGGAACATTTGGAGGTGGACAGAGTTTTCCAAGCCTGGAAAAAGCATTGAGACAATTGTCATCAGATGTACAATATGGGCTGCTGATCATGTCAGGCTTGGCCATTGGGGTTTTTAGAAGCAGATTTGGTGAGTATGGATACTTTGACCCACACACAAGGAACAAAAATGGAATGCCAATGACATGCAATCTTTTAAACTTTGGCACAGCAGTGATGCTGAAATTTTCCCGTCTTAGTGACATGATTCACAGATTAAAATCAGTGTACACAATGCTTAATGTTCCATCATCTTGTGCATTTGAACTCCAGCCCCTCTCATTTTACCAGAGAGACGCTTCAGACACAGTTGGCACCTCTCCACTGTTAAATGAATCCGAGACACCAACTGCTGTTCAGCAAGAGGTTGAGTCTGCTTCCCTGACACAAAACATTCCTGCTCTTGAGTCAAACATCAATGTTGAAGTCATGTGTCCTGTTGCAAGTGGTCCTTCTGATGATGTAATTGAAGGTGTATCTAATGCAGTTAGTTTTATGTCGTCTGTCACACAAGAAAATATAGTACTCCCCATTTCCAGTGAAACAAAAAATGCAACAAGTGCACTTTTGGAAATGTCTTTGAAACTGTCAAAGTACCCTAAAGCGAAAAGACAAAAGATGAAGATGAGACTACTTAAGGCAGAGATACCGAAACAAAGAAAAGAGAATCAAAAAAGGAAGGAAAGAGAAAACTATGCATTAAGCGAGTCCTTCAGAGCAAAGAAAATATCTTATTCTCACAGGAATTTTCAAAACAACCCTGAAAGGAAGCAGAAGAAAAACCTGTACATGAAAAATCTGTATAGACAGAGTTATGAGTTTAAAGAGAAACAGAGATCACGCATCAGAACAGCATACAAAGAGAATGAAAAATTTAAACAGAGACAAAAATACTATGTGAGTAATTTATACAGAAATAATCCTAGATTTCAGGAACGACAGAAAAGCTACATCAGAAATTTATACAGAAATAATCCTAGATTTCAGGAACGACAGAAAAGCTACATCAGAAATTTATACAGAAATAATCCTAGATTTCAGGAACGACAGAAAAGCTACATCAGAAATTTATACAGAAATAATCCAACATTTAGACAGAGACAGAGGTCTTATATGACTGAGCTTTATGCAAAAAACAGAGAATTCAGGCTCAGACACAAAGAACTGATGAAATCCCTAATGAGAGAAGACAATTCATTCAGGATCTTGTAAAGGAGCAGATGTGCATTGAATGTAAAAGAAAATACAGACAGATGAAAAGATTCCCTCAGAGAGAAACGGACAATCTTGAAACACGTGTTGCACAAACTAATACGCCAGAGAACAGACTGATTAATGAAGCCATTTCAGTTTTCAGATCAAATATAAAAGCTGGCCCCACTTATGTGTGCACTGTCTGTCACAAGTCCTCGTTTCCCAACCAAGTTGAACTCTGTAAAAGGTCGAATTATATAAAGAAACCAGATGTGGTTAAACAGTGTTTGACAGGCAAGTACATTCATGTTTGTGATGAAGGCTGCATGGATGGACAGTGTACGGTTCCTCATGAGAGAAGTCAAGAGTGGATTTGTCACACCTGCCACAGACATCTAAAGAAAGGATCCATGCCACCGCTAGCAGTAGCTAACAAACTTGACTTGGCAGTAATTCCCAGTGAGCTGTCAGATTTGAATATTCTGGAAAGACATCTAATTGCTAAGTGCATACCGTTTGCAAAAATAATTCCGCTTCCAAAAGGCAGACAAAGATTAATAAGGGGCAATTTTGTGTGTGTACCATCAGAGCTCCAAGAGACAGTCAATGCCTTGCCCAGGCTTCGGAGCGAGTCACAAGTGATGAGAGTAAAATTGAAGCGACGTTTGTCCTACAGAGGTCATCAGCTTTTTCAAACAGTAACCTGGTCTAAACTAATCTCTGCATTATTAAAACTTAAGCAGATTCATCCAGAGTATCGGGAGATAGATATTAGACATGAAGCTGAGCTTTGTGACCCTACACTTCCTGATGATGATTGATGATGATGATGACGATGACGATGGCAATAGTGATGTAAGTATGGATGAGGATGACTATGATGAAGCAGATCTCATGGAAATTGATGAGTATGAGAAAAATGCTTTATGTGAGGCTGAAAATGATCAGGACAGTGATTGTGAACAACTCCAGCCACAGATGAATGATGGAGAAGAAGGTGATTTGCCAAATGGAGGATTCGCTATAGAATCATGCCTTCAGCCTCCTGACATATCAGAAGAGATACTTTGTTTCTCTGAAAGTACATACTGCTTGGCGCCGGCACAATCAAATTCACCCGTCAGCTTTTTTAAGACCCCAAATTTGGAATCCATGAGCTTCCCGGTACAATTTCCAACATCAGAGAACACTTTGGACACAAGGAGACTCATTAAAGTGACACCAAGTGGATATTTCAAGTCACGGCTATTTCATGTTGATAATCGCTTTGCCAGAGACCCAACATACTTGTTTTTTGCACAGTTTGTGACAGAGATACACTTGGCTAACAACAGCATGACGATTCAGCTACGAAAAGGAAAGACCAGAACCAGAGATGGTCGCAGAATAACCTCAGGTATGTTGCAGGACAAACGAGAGGTTGAGAAACTGGTGAGAAATAAAGACGCCATGAGATTCATGCAACCTCTAAGAGGTACTCCAGCATACTGGAACAGAGCAACAAAAGACTTGTTCAGTATAATTCGTCAAATTGGCACCCCCTGTTTTTTTGTCACGTTTTCAGCTGCAGAGTTCAGATGGCCTGAAATCATTCAAGCCATAAAGAGGCAACAAGGTGAGGAAATTGATGTCGACGCTCTTGACTGGACCGCCAAGTCTGAGATTCTGCGATCCAATCCTGTCACCTGCATGCGTTTATTTGATAAGCGAGTTGAGGCACTTTTCAGAGATTTGTTGCTGTCAGATGCTCAGCCTTTGGGAAGAGTGATTGACTATTTTTACAGAGTTGAGTTTCAGCACAGAGGAAGTCCACACATCCATGCGATGCTATGGGTTGAAGGAGCTCCACAGCTGGATGAGTCAGACGATCAAACTGTGTGTAATTTTGTTGATAAATACATCTCGGCACAGCTTCCTGATCCAGACAGAGAACCAGAACTGTATCGGAAAGTTTCTGAAGTTCAGAGACACAGTAAGAATCACACCAGATTGTTTCAAGAGTGTGAACTCTGGTTGTCGATTTGGTTTTCCAAAGCCCCCCTGCAGAAACACAGTGATCTCCAGACCAGGTGAGAACAATGACACTGAAACTGCCAAAGCCAAACTCAGACCTTTGATGCAACTCCTGAACGAACCTGAAGTCGCTTCCATGAGTTTAGAGCAGATCCTTTCTCGGTGTCACTTGACGCTAGAAGAGTATGAATCTTGTCTTCAGACCATGAACAAAAAGACTGCCATCTAC